>NC_059216.1:15233169-15285669 GCF_020615455.1 Coregonus clupeaformis
AGTTGACAACGGACTCGCTCAAGCTGTCGGGACTAACCCACAACGTTAGACACGGACACAAATGATCTGCTTGGCGTGTTGACACACTGGTGGTTTGTTGTGGCCGAGTATTGGTGCTAAACCGTGTTGTTGGAGTCCGGCATGCTAGTTGGCTGTGGCGTCATATGACTAGGTGCCCTGAACGATTTTCACGGAAGAATACTGTACCAAGTTAGCTAGCTGAATAAACTAAGTTAGTCTATTCCTAGAAAACATTGTACCGCTGTAGTTTACAACAATTATAGTTTCTGAGGTGGAAGTTGGGAGAGTTATATTTGGGTGTTTCAGTGAAACGTAAGTGAGGGAGGCCCCGCTCTCTCATTTCCCAGATGTTTAGTTCATTTCATTCCGATCTCCTTTGCATTATTGTAGCCATTTTCTGTAGCCTGTCAACTATGCCTCTGTCTATCCCTGTTCTCTCCTCTCCGCACAGGCTATTCAAATGCCTCACACCGCGTGGCTGCTGCCTCTCTAACCTGGTAGCCGAGTCAGAACCCCCTGGACAGGACACTAGTCTATCTCCTGTTTCTGTAGTGAGACAGCTTGATGTACAGTACACCCCCTGGACAGGACACTAGTCTATCTCCTGTTTCTGTAGTGAGACAGCTTGATGTACAGTACACCCCCTGGACAGGACACTAGTCTATCTCCTGTTTCTGTAGTGAGACAGCTTGATGTACAGTACACCCCCTGAACAGGACACTAGTCTATCCCCTGTTTCTGTAGTGAGACAGCTTGATGTACAGTACACCCCCTGGACAGGACACTAGTCTATCTCCTGTTTCTGTAGTGAGACAGCTTGATGTACCAGTACACCCCCTGGACAGGACACTAGTCTATCTCTTGTTTCTGTAGTGAGACAGCTTGATGTACAGTACACCCCCTGGACAGGACACTAGTCTATCTCCTGTTTCTGTAGTGAGACAGCTTGATGTACAGTACACCCCCTGGACAGGACACTAGTCTATCTCCTGTTTCTGTAGTGAGACAGCTTGATGTACAGTACACCCCCTGGACAGGACACTAGTCTATCTCCTGTTTCTGTAGTGAGACAGCTTGATGTACAGTACACCCCCTGGACAGGACACTAGTCTATCTCCTGTTTCTGTAGTGAGACAGCTTGATGTACAGTACACCCCCTGGACAGGACACTAGTCTATCTCCTGTTTCTGTAGTGAGACAGCTTGATGTACAGTACACCCCCTGGACAGGACACTAGTCTATCTCCTGTTTCTGTAGTGAGACAGCTTGATGTACAGTACACCCCCTGGACAGGACACTATTCATTAAAACTGTTTTTATTTGTAATAGGCCATAGGGCCTGGTCTAAAGTAGTCCACCGGTAAATCAAATCAAATCAAACTATATTCATCAAATACACAGTTTACAGCAGGTTTGAAAGGTGCAGTGAAATGCTTGTGTGCTAGCTTCCTCAACAACGCAGTACAGTTGTCAATAACATTAGTAACAAGTCGATAATAACGTGTAATAACAGCGGTATTATGCATAGTAGTGATGGACTGGATTTACCAACATAAAGTGGGTATTGTCTTGGTCACACAGTGGAAGACATCAGATACTGTGTAATAGAACAGCAGTATTGACTGGGTGTGTGTGTTTATGTGTGTGGGTGTGTGGGTGAGGGTTGGATGTGCGTGTTTATGGGTGAGGAATGGATGTGTGGGTTTATGGGTGAGGGTTGGGTGTGTAGGTTGTGTGTGGGTGTGTGGGTGAGGGTTGGATGTGTGGGTGAGGGTTGGATGTGTGGGTGAGGGTTGTATGTGTGGGTGAGGGTTGGGTGTGTGGGTGAGGGTTGGATGTGTGGGTGAGGGTTGGATGTGTGGGTGAGGGTTGGATGTGTGGGTGAAGGTTGGGTGTGTGGGTGAGGGTTGGGTGTGTGGGTGAGGGTTGGATGTGTGGGTGAGGGTTGGGTGTGTGGGTGAGGGTTGGGTGTGTGTGGGTTGGATGTGTGGGTGAGGGTTGGATGTGTGGGTGAGGGTTGGGTGTGTGGGTGAGGGTTGGGTGTGTGGGTGAGGGTGAGGGTTGGATGTGTGGGTGAGGGTTGGATGTGTGGGTGAGGGTTGGATGTGTGGGTGAGGGTTGGGTGTGTGGGTGAGTGAGGGTTGGATGTGTGGGTGAGGGTTGGGTGTGTGGGTGAGGGTTGGATGTGTGGGTGAGGGTTGGATGTGTGGGTGAGGGTTGGGTGTGTGGGTGATGGTTGGATGTGTGGGTGAGGGTTGGGTGTGTGGGTGAGGGTTGGGTGTGTGGGTGAGGGTTGGATGTGTGTTTATGGGTGAGGGTTGGGTGTGTGGGTGAGGGTTGGATGTGTGGGTGAGGGTTGGGTGTGTGGGTGAGGGTTGGATGTGTGGGTGAGGGTTGGATGTGTGGGTGAGGGTTGGATGTGTGGGTGAGGGTTGGATGTGTGGGTGAGGGTTGGATGTGTGGGTGAGGGTTTAGTGTGTGGGTGAGGGTTGGGTGTGTGTGGGTGAGGGTTGGGTGTGTGGGTGAGGGTTGGGTGTGTGTGGGTTGGATGTGTGGGTGAGGGTTGGATGTGTGGGTGAGGGTTGGGTGTGTGGGTGAGGGTTTGGTGTGTGTGGGTGAGGGTTGGATGTGTGGGTGAGGGTTTGATGTGTGGGTGAGGGTTTAGTGTGTGGGTGAGGGTTTGGTGTGTGTGGGTGAGGGTTGGGTGTGTGGGTGAGGGTTGGGTGTGTGTGGGTTGGATGTGTGGGTGAGGGTTGGATGTGTGGGTGAGGGTTGGGTGTGTGGGTGAGGGTTTGGTGTGTGTGGGTAGTCAGTGCAAATCATCTTTAAAGTGCAGAGAGTCTCTCTAGGGGATATTGGTCAAATTATTACTATAAATTATGACCGTCTCTAGGATGATTCATATTCGTTATCAGTCCATTATTGGACAAAAATTGTCTTCTAAGAAGACCTGACTTAGGAGTTATCTTCACAATAACACTATAAGTCAAAAATAGTAATAATTGATTTATCTGAAGGTACTGTATATCTGATGAGCCTAATATCAGATTCATGAATTGGTAGCGTTTTCTAGAGCTTTCTAGGGTATCAGAGAAACACAACAACAGGTCAAAGTTGAATAATAAAAATAGTCAAATTAATAAATGGTTCCAGGATGAATGATGATCTGATCAATACAGGAGTAAATGATGAATTCAATAGCTTGTTTACCAGCAAATTGTTAGAGGATGATATTCTCAATTTGGATGGAGCAACATTTACACACTCAAGACTAGACTTAACAGGTCACGTGTGGCGTACTGACTAGACTTAACAGGTCACGCGTGGCGTACTGACTAGACTTAACAGGTCACGCGTGGCGTACTGACTAGACTTAACAGGTCACGTGTGGCGTACTGACTAGACTTAACAGGTCACGCGTGGCGTACTGACTAGACTTAACAGGTCACGCGTGGCGTACTGACTAGACTTAACAGGTCACGCGTGGCGTACTGACTAGACTTAACAGGTCACGCGTGGCGTACTGACTAGACTTAACAGGTCACGCGTGGCGTACTGACTAGACTTAACAGGTCACGCGTGGCGTACTGACTAGACTTAACAGGTCACGCGTGGCGTACTGACTAGACTGCATCATTACATTACAGTTCAACATCATTACATTACAGTTCAACATCATTACATTACAGTTCAACATCATTACATTACAGTTCAACATCATTACATTACAGTTCAACATCATTACATTACAGTTCAACATCATTACATTACAGTTCAACATCATTACATTACAGTTCAACATCATTACATTACAGTTCAACATCATTACATTACAGTTCAATATCATTACATTACAGTTCAACATCATTACATTACAGTTCAACATCATTACATTACAATTCAACATCATTACATTACAGTTCAACATCATTACATTACAGTTCAACATCATTACATTACAGTTCAATATCATTACATTACAGTTCAATATCATTACATTACAGTTCAACATCATTACATTACAACATCATTACATTACAGTTCAATATCATTACATTACAACATCATTACATTACAGTTCAATATCATTACATTACAACATCATTACATTACAGTTCAACATCATTACATTACAACATCATTACATTACAGTTCAACATCATTACATTACAGTTCAACATCATTACATTACAACATCATTACAGTTCAATATCATTACATTACAGTTCAATATCATTACATTACAGTTCAACATCATTACATTACAGTTCAACATCATTACAGTTCAACATCATTACATTACAGTTCAACATCATTACAGTTCAACATCCTTACATTACAACATCATTACATTACAGTTCAACATCATTACAGTTCAACATCATTACATTACAGTTCAACATCATTACATTACAGTTCAATATCATTACATTACAGTTCAATATCATTACATTACAGTTCAATATCATTACATTACAGTTCAACATCATTACATTACAGTTCAATATCATTACATTACAGTTCAACATCATTACATTACAGTTCAACATCATTACATTACAGTTCAACATCATTACATTACAGTTCAACATCATTACATTACAGTTCAATATCATTACATTACAGTTCAACATCATTACATTACATTACAACATCATTACATTACAACATCATTACAGTTCAACATCATTACAGTTCAACATCATTACATTACAGTTCAACATCATTACATTACAGTTCAACATCATTACATTACATTACAACATCATTACATTACAACATCATTACAGTTCAACATCATTACAGTTCAACATCATTACAGTTCAACATCATTACATTACAGTTCAACATCATTACATTACAGTTCAACATCATTACATTACAGTTCAACATCATTACATTACATTACATTACAACATCATTACATTACAACATCATTACAGTTCAACATCATTACAGTTCAACATCATTACATTACAGTTCAACATCATTACATTACAGTTCAACATCATTACATTACAGTTCAACATCATTACAGTTCAACATCATTACATTACAGTTCAACATCATTACATTACAACATCATTACATTACAGTTCAACATCATTACATTACAGTTCAACATCATTACATTACATTACAACATCATTACATTACAACATCATTACAGTTCAACATCATTACAGTTCAACATCATTACATTACAGTTCAACATCATTACATTACATTACAACATCATTACAGTTCAACATCATTACAGTTCAACATCATTACATTACAGTTCAATATCATTACATTACAACATCATTACAGTTCAACATCATTACATTACATTACAACATCATTACAGTTCAACATCATTACAGTTCAACATCATTACATTACAGTTCAATATCATTACATTACAACATCATTACAGTTCAATATCATTACATTACAGTTCAATATCATTACATTACAGTTCAACATCATTACATTACAGTTCAACATCATTACATTACAACATCATTACAGTTCAACATCATTACATTACAGTTCAACATCATTACATTACAGTTCAACATCATTACATTACAGTTCAATATCATTACATTACAGTTCAATATCATTACATTGCAGTTCAACATCATTACAGTTCAATATCATTACATTACAACATCATTACAGTTCAATATCATTACATTACAGTTCAACATCATTACATTACAGTTCAACATCATTACATTACAGTTCAACATCATTACATTACAGTTCAACATCATTACATTACAGTTCAACATCATTACATTACAGTTCAATATCATTACATTGCAGTTCAACATCATTACATTACAGTTCAACATCATTACATTACAACATCATTACAGTTCAACATCATTACATTACAGTTCAACATCATTACATTACAACATCATTACAGTTCAACATCATTACATTACAGTTCAACATCATTACATTACAGTTCAACATCATTACATTACAGTTCAATATCATTACATTACAACATCATTACATTACAGTTCAACATCATTACATTACAACATCATTACAGTTCAACATCATTACATTACAGTTCAACATCATTACATTACAACATCATTACAGTTCAACATCATTACATTACAGTTCAACATCATTACATTACAGTTCAATATCATTACATTACAGTTCAATATCATTACATTACAGTTCAATATCATTACATTGCAGTTCAACATCATTACATTACAGTTCAACATCATTACATTACAACATCATTACAGTTCAACATCATTACATTACAGTTCAACATCATTACATTACAGTTCAACATCATTACATTACAGTTCAACATCATTACATTACAACATCATTACAGTTCAACATCATTACAGTTCAACATCATTACATTACAGTTCAACATCATTACATTACAGTTCAACATCATTACATTACAGTTCAACATCATTACATTACAGTTCAACATCATTACATTACAACATCATTACAGTTCAATATCATTACATTACAGTTCAACATCATTACATTACAACATCATTACATTACAGTTCAACATCATTACAGTTCAACATCATTACATTACAGTTCAACATCATTACATTACAACATCATTACATTACAGTTCAACATCATTACAGTTCAACATCATTACAGTTCAACATCATTACATTACAACATCATTACAGTTCAACATCATTACATTACAGTTCAACATCATTACATTACAGTTCAACATCATTACATTACAACATCATTACAGTTCAACATCATTACATTACAGTTCAACATCATTACATTACAGTTCAACATCATTACATTACAGTTCAACTTCATTACATTACAGTTCAACATCATTACATTACAACATCATTACAGTTCAATATCATTACATTACAGTTCAACATCATTAAATTACAACATCATTACATTACAGTTCAACATCATTACAGTTCAATATCATTACATTACAGTTCAACATCATTACATTACAACATCATTACATTACAGTTCAACATCATTACAGTTCAACATCATTACAGTTCAACATCATTACATTACAGTTCAACATCATTACATTACAGTTCAACATCATTACATTACAGTTCAACATCATTACATTACAGTTCAACATCATTACATTGCAGTTCAACATCATTACATTACAGTTCAACATCATTACATTACAACATCATTACAGTTCAATATCATTACATTACAGTTCAATATCATTACATTACAGTTCAATATCATTACATTACAGTTCAACATCATTACATTACAGTTCAACATCATTACATTACAGTTCAATATCATTACATTACAGTTCAATATCATTACATTGCAGTTCAATATCATTACATTACAGTTCAATATCATTACATTTGACATGTTTTACGTCAGAGACAGTCATGTATGCATTAAGGAATCAATCACACAATCAATCCGACTTTGTTTTGACCTTTTACCAATCTAACTACATAACATCATAATGGTAATCATTTATTTGAATGGTAAATCTCTACTGATAAACTGGGTAAATCAAGATGCAGCCTAGACCTATTCATAATACAGGTGGATGCAGGAGTATTTGAGCTTTTTGGCTGATTTCATGGGGCTACAGTCTGTTTCCCTTCCATTTGGAACTTATTTGATTGTTATGATCAATAACATTTGCATAGAAATAATGTGCTTTGTCTCTTTAACCAGTAATGATGTCAAGGCAAGAGGGGGGCGGCCCTTCGGAGCACAGTCAGTTTGCTGAGGCAATAGATCATATTTCGGAGAGACGTGAGAGAGAGACTGAATAAGTGAATGAACAAAGATTTTGGTGGCAATCAGCTTTGAAATCAGCATATTTTGCGTTATGGTTAGCATATTATCAAAAACAAAGTACTAGGGTAGTGAATTGATGTTAGCTTTAGCTGTCAGCTATCATAGCAAGGACCGTTAGCCTACAATTGCTGGAAGCTACTGGTATCTTCTTGCATTGTGAAGTGTTCTAGCCTGTATGGACATTGTTTTTGCGAACAGTAATGAACAGTTTCAACATTTCTACGTGCCGCCGTGTCGCATTATTCAAGTGTGTTAACTTCTGTGCAGCATGAGTGGTTAACTAACATGATGCAGACCAGACTCCCAGTGAGTTGGGAGGTAACATGATGCAGACCAGACTCCCAGTGAGTTGGGAGGTAACATGATGCAGACCAGACTCCCAGGGAGTTGGGAGGTAACATGATGCAGACCAGACTCCCAGTGAGTTGGGAGGTAACATGCTGCAGCCCAGACTCCCAGTGAGTTGGGAGGTAACATGATGCGGACCAGACTCCCAGTGAGTTGGGAGGTAACATGATGCAGCCCAGACTCCCAGTGAGTTGGGAGGTAACATGATGCAGACCAGACTCCCAGTGAGTTGGGAGGTAACATGATGCGGACCAGACTCCCAGTGAGTTGGGAGGTAACATGATGCAGCCCAGACTCCCAGTGAGTGGTTAACTAACATGCTGCAGACCAGACTCCCAGTGAGTGGTTAACTAACATGATGCAGACCAGACTGCCAGTGAGTTGGGAGGTAACATGATGCAGACCAGACTCCCAGTGAGTTGGGAGGTAACATGATGTAGACCAGACTCCCAGTGAGTTGGGAGGTAACGTGATGTAGACCAGACTCCCAGTGAGTTGGGAGGTAACATGATGCAGACCAGACTCCCAGTGAGTTGGGAGGTAACATGATGCAGACCAGACTCCCAGTGAGTTGGGAGGTAACATGATGCAGACCAGACTCCCAGTGAGTTGGGAGGTAACATGATGCAGACCAGACTCCCAGTGAGTGGTTAACTAACATGATGCAGACCAGACTCCCAGTGAGTTGGGAGGTAACATGATGTAGACCAGACTCCCAGTGAGTTGGGAGGTAACATGATGTAGACCAGACTCCCAGTGAGTTGGGAGGTAACATGATGCAGACCAGACTCCCAGTGAGGTAACATGCTGCAGACCAGACTCCCAGTGAGTTGGGAGGTAACATGATGCAGCCCAGACTCCCAGTGAGTTGGGAGGTAACGTGATGTAGACCAGTGAGTTCAGTGGTTCCTCATGACAGGGTAGAGCCAGCAGTGAGCAAGTGGGGCAGGCAATGTGTGCTTAAATAAGGGGTCGGCTGCGCTGATATACAGGCTTGATCTGAGAGACACATTTGACAGAATTACCGAAAGTAACAAAAATACCGAACCGTTTTTTCATGTTCTAGTACAGAAAAAGTACAGAAGTAGCAGAATTACTTTGTCTTCCCTCCAGGCCTGAGGACAAAGACTTTCCTCTAGGCTCTGATTAAAGATATGACAGATAGGAGTGGCTATAGAGTCAGCTACCATCCTCAGTAGCTTTCCATCTAAGTTGTCAATGCCAGGAGGTTTGTCATTATTGACCGATAACAATCATTTTTCCACCACTCCCACACTAACTTTACAAAATTCAAACTTGCAATGCTTTTCTTTCATTATTGGTTTTTTTATGCATGAATTCGATGGTTCACTGTTCATTGTTGGCATTTCCTGCCTAAATTTGCCCACTTTGCCAATTAAGTAATAATTACAATAATTTTCAACATCAAATGGTTTTGTGATGAATAAGCCGTCTGATTCGATGAAAGATGGAGTTGTCTTGCTGCTCATATTTTCATTTAAAGCACTCCAAAGATTGGCTTCATAATACAGTTTCTTCTTCTTGTTGAGTTTAGTCACATCATTTTTCAATTTGCAGTAAGTCAGCCAGTCAGATGTGTAGCCAGACTTATTAGCCACTCCTTCTGCCTCATCTCTTTCAACCATACAGTTTTTAAATTCCTCATCAATCAATGGAGCCTTAACAGTTCTAACAGTGCTCTTTATTAATCACATCAGACCAACAAATATTTTAACATCATCCACATAAGAGTCACAGCAAAATATATTTTTATATAGTATTTTAGGCCCAGCTGTTGGAACTTTGTCTTTCCTGGATATAGCCACTATATTGTGATCACTGCATCCAATGGGTACGGATACAGCTTCAGAACAAAGTTCTACAGTATTAGTAAAAATGTGATCGATACATGTGGATGATCTTGTTCCTGTAGTGTTTGTAAACACCCTGGTAGGTTGATTAATAACCTGAACCAGATTACAGGCACTGGTTACAGTGAGAAGCTTCCTCTTGAGCAGACAGCTTGATGAAAACCAGTCAATATTCAGGTCCCCAAGAAAGTAGACCTCTCTGTTTACATCACATACACTACCAAGCATTTCACACATATTATTTAGATACTGACTGTTAGCACTTGGTGGCCTATAGCAACACCCCAAAAGAAAAGGCTTTAGATGTGCCAGGTGAGCCTGCAACCACAACACTTCAATAACACTTGACATAAGATCTTCTCTAAGCATTACAGGGATATGGCTCTGAATATATACAGCAACACCTCCCCCATAAGCATTTATGTCTCTTCTATAGATGTTATAACCTTGTATTGCTACTGCTGTATCATCCAATGAATTATCTAAGTGAGTCTCAGAAATGGCTAATTTACAGTATGAATGTTATCTGATGTTAGCAAGTTATTGATTTCATGAACCTTATTTCTAAGGCTACATATATTAATATGGGCTATTTTCAGCCCTTTCCTGGGCAGCTTATCAGAGATAGACATAATACTGGAAAGAGGAAGCAAAGCAAGAGAAAAAAACATACATTCAGCAGTCCATTAATCAGTTGGTGTGTGTGTGTGTCTGTGTTGTGGGGTTCCTCTCAAGTTCTTGGCTCTTTCCGGAACAGCTACCTTGTCCTTGAACCTCAGGAACTTGACCACTATCGGCCTGAGCCTGTCACCTGGGCCAGTGGTGGGTTTTCCAGTTCTGTGGGCCCTCTCCACCTGAACCTTCCTGTGGTCCATCTTCAATTTCTTAGAGATCATTTCCCTCACTTTGTCCTCAGACTCCGTCCAGGTCTCATGTGGAGATTCTGCAATTCCGTCCACAACCATGTTGTTCAGCCTTGATTGTCCCTCATTGTTATCATGGATTCACACACAGAACTGATGTCCTCTCTCAATGACTTACAGATTGCTGTCATCTTGCCGTTCTCCTGTTTCAACTCATCGAGCTGACCCTGGGAGAACTGCAAACTGTTCTTCAGGTCCTGGACCTCTCTGGTCAAACTGTTCTTCAGGTCCTGGACCTCTCTGGTCAAACTGTTCTTCAGGTCCTGGACCTCTCTGGTCAAACTGTTCTTCAGGTCCTGGACCTCTCTGGTCAAACTGTTCTTCAGGTCCTGGACCTCTCTGGTCAAACTGTTCTTCAGGTCCTGGACCTCTCTGGTCAAACTGTTCTTCAGGTCCTGGACCTCTCTGGTCAAACTGTTCTTCAGGTCCTGGACCTCTCTGGTCAAACTGTTCTTCAGGTCCTGGACCTCTCTGGTCAGGTCGTCCATTCTTCTATTAGTTGACTCCACCAGTATTTGGACAAAAAACTTGTAGCTATTTTCTTGTTGTTGTAACAACTGCTTGTAGAACGTTTAAAAGATCCTTCACGTGTGATAGAGAGACACCACTGTCCTCAACGGTACTCCCACCGGCTTTAGTCAATGTCATGGTAGCTAGCAACGTAGGTTACGCTGTTACTGGTAGCAGTTTAGTAGTAGTAGTAGTAGTAGTAGTAGTAGTAGTAGTGGTGTAGTAGTAGTAGTAGTGTAGTAGTAGTAGTAGTGCAGTAGTAGTAGTAGTGTAGTAGTAGAGGTAGTGTAGTAGTAGTGTAGTAGTGTTGTAGTAGTAGTAGTAGTGTTGTAGTAGTAGTAGTGTAGTAGTAGTAGTGATAGTAGTAGTGTAGTAGTAGTAGTAGTAGTAGTAGTATTGTAGTAATAGTGTAGAAGTTGTTTAGTGGCCAGTGTAATTACAGACACACAGGGTGATGATGGGGAGGAGTTGGAGTCAATGGGGGGAGCCGGAGGGCTGCGATTCCATGGAGCTGCCTGATGAGGATGGAGGAATGGAGGAAGAGTTTGATACAGGATATCTCCATCAATGTAGATCTATCATCTCAGGGTGAGTCCCAGTCAGGTTCTCTGTTCACATTACACAGGTTGATGATTTTAAGCAGGATTCATTTGGTAAGAAGATTGACATACAGGATTTTTTTCCTGTCGTAGTTTATCAAGACAGTCCATCATATTAAGACATCAGTGGGTTTGGATGAAGTTAGTCAGAGGGGTGTTGGCTTCTGATCTGGTCTGAGTGGCCATGTTGCAGGAGGGGGGTTGGGGTCTGAGTGGCCGTGTTGCAGGAGGGGGGTTGGGGTCTGAGTGGCCGTGTTACAGGAGGGGATGTTGGGGTCTGACTGGCCGTGTTGCAGGAGGGGGGTTGGGGTCTGAGTGGCCGTGTTGCAGGAGGGCACGTTGGGGTCTGACTGGCCGTGTTGCAGGAGGGGGTTGGGGTCTGAGTGGCCGTGTTGCAGGAGGGCACGTTGGGGTCTGACTGGCCGTGTTGCAGGAGGGGGCGTTGGGGTCTGAGTGGCCGTGTTACAGGAGGGGATGTTGGGGTCTGACTGGCCGTGTTGCAGGAGGGGGGTTGGGGTCTGAGTGGCCGTGTTGCAGGAGGGGGCGTTGGGGTCTGAGTGGCCGTGTTGCAGGAGGGCGCGTTGGGGTCTGAGTGGCCGTGTTGCAGGAGGGGGCGTTGGGGTCTGAGTGGCCGTGTTGCAGGAGGGGCCGTTGGGGTCTGACTGGCCGTGTTGCAGGAGGGGGCGTTGGGGTCTGACTGGCCGTGTTGCAGGAGGGGGCGTTGGGGTCTGACTGGCCGTGTTGCAGGAGGGGCCGTTGGGGTCTGAGTGGCCGTGTTGCAGGAGGAGACGTTGGGGTCTGAGTGGCCGTGTTGCAGGAGGGGGGTTGGGGTCTGAGTGGCCGTGTTGCAGGAGTAAGGAAAGGAAAAGGTCCAACAAAAGGAAAGAACGTGATCATGATGGTCTGATCATGATGGGTCTGATGGGTCTGATCATGATGGGTCTGATCATGATGGGTCTGATCATGATGGGGTCTGATCATGATGGGTCTGATCATGATGGGTCTGATCATGATGGGTCTGATCATGATGGGTCTGATCATGATGGGTCTGATCATGATGGGTCTGATCATGATGGTCTGATCATGATGGGTCTGATCACAGGGTGATTTCTCTGTTACCTCTGCTTTCCTTTAAGAGTGGGGGAAGAGACAGCAATAGGAGTGCTGTAGTGTATGAGTTTAGTAAGCATCAACTTTTAAATGTGGTGTTCTTACAGGAGACCCACCGTGATAGTGGTAATGAGGTAGCGGGGGGTATGGAGTGGGAGGGGCAGTACTTCCTTAGTTATTTGTCTAATATAAGTACAGGAGTAGCAGTTCTGTTCTCATGAGGCCTAGGTCAATGAACGGTCCTATTCACCTGAAGCAAACTGAAATCGCGCCAAATGGGCCAATGGATGCCGAGCCCGCCCTCAGACCCCCACCTTCCTGGTTATAATACCGGGGCTTCAATCCATTTCCTAAATGTTTCGCCCTTCGCCCTTCAGCCCTTCGCCCTTCCTGAAGGAACAACGTGTCATGCAATTAACAACTTTTCAAGCACACGAAGGGATTAGGCTACCTACAAGATTTTGGGTCTTTCTGCTCTGCTTGTGTAGCCAGTGCTTCCTTGCTTGGGTAGGATGGCCAGTGTTAAGATCAAATCAAATCAAATGTATTTATAAAGCCCTTCTTACATCAGCAGATGTCACAAAGTGCTTATACAAAAACGCTGTTACTCCTCCCAGTTCCAGACATGGCAGGTCACAGGGAAGAATGAAAACAGCAAACAGCAGGGATCTGGACAGCCACACAGCAGGGATCTGGACAGCCACACAGCAGGGATCTGGACAGCCACACAGCAGGGATCTGGACAGCCACACAGCAGGGATCTGGACAGCCACACAGCAGGGATCTGGACAGCCACACAGCAGGGATCTGGACAGCCACACAGCAGGGATCTGGACAGCCACACAGCAGGGATCTAGACAGCCACACAGCAGGGATCTGGACAGCCACACAGCAGGGATCTGGACAGCCACACAGCAGGGATCTGGACAGCCACACAGCAGGGATCTGGACAGCCACACAGCAGGGATCTGGACAGCCACACAGCAGGGATCTGGACAGCCACACAGCAGGGATCTGGACAGCCACACAGCAGGGATCTGGACAGCCACACAGCAGGGATCTGGACAGCCACACAGCAGGGATCTGGACAGCCACACAGCAGGGATCTGGACAGCCACACAGCAGGGATCTGGACAGCCACACAGCAGGGATCTGGACAGCCACAAAGCCGGGACAATCCGCGGTCCCAGCTACAATGTCTAACCGCATCGCGGGCTGCGTTCAAGCCCTCAAGAAAACCCTGCTAGCTTGATAAGCAGCTAGCTAGCAACTAGGCTAGCTACTACGCCAGCTAGCTCCTCAGACCCGGCCTTGGTCGGCAGGATCACTGGACAGAGACTAGCAGTCCCAGCAACTGATGCCAACTGCGTTGCGGGATCCAGTACACTTTCAAACAACAAACTGTCCAAAACAACATACCGAGCTCTCCCTCGTTCCGTGTTCAACAGGAAGTGACCAGACCTTCTTTGGTCAGATGACAGTGGCCACACTAGCTGACGGTGAGATGGGAGTCCTGGGAGGCTGGAGACGGTGAGATGGGAGTCCTGGGAGGCTGGAGACGGTGAGATGGGAGTCCTGGGAGGCTGGAGACGGTGAGATGGGAGTCCTGGGAGGCTGGAGACTCAGAGATGGGAGTCCTGGGAGGCTGGAGACTCAGAGATGGGAGTCCTGGGAGGCTGGAGACTCAGAGATGGGAGTCCTGGGAGGCTGGAGACTCAGAGATGGGAGTCCTGGGAGGCTGGAGACTCAGAGATGGGAGTCCTGGGAGGCTGGAGACTCAGAGATGGGAGTCCTGGGAGGCTGGAGACTCAGAGATGCGAACTGACAAATGCTAGCGTTCGCTGTCGATGACTGAGAGCTAGATGGGATCAGCTGGTTGATCTGGAGTCCTTAGCTCGGCTTCAAATGGAAAAAGGACAACTCGCAAGAGTAAATCCAGACAGTCATATCTGACAGCCAAAACATTCACTGGAACTGAGGTGTGAAACCTACCTCAGTTCTTTTATTCCCTCCCCTAAATCTCTTGTAGGGTTGGCATGTTTGTGCCAATTGGAGAAATTAGGGATTTGTCCATAAGTGCACATAGCATGTTCTTCATGTACCATACACTCACAGAAGCAGTCCAATAGTGAATTAAATTAAGTTTGCAGTCTGTAGGTACCAAACATGCCTTGATTAGGTTACACATTGTGTGGTTACTTGTAATAAGTATATTATACCTTGTAATAACAAACTAAATAGTATCACACAACATACTTTACACTAACCCCACATTTTAAGAGTCCTTCAGGTTTGATGTGCTGTTAGGAAAGGTGTTTTAGATTACATCTTGGTCCATTGTTGAATGAGTAGGTATATTTCCTGTGGTCAAGAGGAGGTATGTGGATCTGGACTTTATTGTCCTGTCGTATTGTGGAGCAAGACGCATTCTAGCTTGGACTTTTACAGTTTGTTTAGAATACACTACATTACCAAAAGTATGTGGACACCTGCTCGTCTAACATCTCATTCCAAAATCATGGCCATTAATATGGAGTTGGTCCCCCCTTTGCTGCTATAACAGCCTCCACTCTTCTGGGAAGGCTTTCCACTAGATGTTGGAACATTTCTTCCATTCAGCCACAAGATCATTAGTGAGGTCGGGCAATGATGTTGGGCGATTAGGCCTGGCTCGCAGTTGGCGTTCCAATTCATCCCAAAGGTGTTTGATGAGGTCAGGGCTCTGTGCAGGCCAGTCAAGTTCTTCCACACCGATGTCGACAAACCATTTCTGTATGGACCTCACTTTGTGCACGGGGGCATTGTCATGCTGAAACAGGAAAGGGCCTTCTCCAAACTGTTGCCACAAAGTTGGAAGGACAGAATCGTCTAGAATGTCATTGTATGCTGTAGCGTTAAGATTTCCCTTCACTGGAACTAAGGGGCCTAGCCCGAACCATGATAAACAGCCCTACGCGCTTCAGCACTCGGCCGTCCCGTTCTGTGAGCTTGTGTGGCCTACCACTTCACGGCTGAGCCGTTGTTGCTCCTAGACGTTTCCACTTCACAATAACAGCACTTACAGTTGACCGGGGCAGCTCTAGCAGGGCAGAAATTTGATGAACTGACTTGTTGGGAAGGTGGCATCCTATGACGGTGCCACGTTGAAAGTCACTGAGCTCTTCAGTACAGGCCATTCTACTGCCAATGTTTGTCTAAGGAGATTGCATGGCTGTGTGCTCGATTTTATGCACCTGTCAGTAACGGTGTGGCTGGAATAGCCGAATCCACAAATTTGAAGAGGTGTCCACATACTGCTGTACATGATATAGGCCTGGAGCTAGACAGCAGGCTGATAGGGGCCATATCTTGGCACTGCTGGTCAAGCCTGGCAGTTCAACATTGACTTATTCTGGCCAGTGGTGTCAACCATGGTTCCTGGTCTGAAGGGGGTTGATAAGCCCCTACCAGTAAAAGGGGTTTGTACTGATGCGACGTGAGGGTCCACTCCTATACTCTGAGGTGCAAATAATCTCTAAAGTGCAGATAGTCTCTAAAGTGCAGATAGTCTCTAAAGTGCAGATAGTCTCTAAAATGCAGATAGTCTCTAAGGTGCAGATAGTCTCTAAGGTGCAGATAGTCTCTAAGGTGCAGATAGTCTCTAAGGTGCAGATAGTCTCTGAGGTGCAGATAGTCTCTAAAGTGCAGATAGTCTCTAAGGTGCAGATAGTCTCTGAGGTGCAGATAGTCTCTGAGGTGCAGATAGTCTCTGAGGTGCAGGTAGTCTCTGAGGTGCAGGTAGTCTCTGAGGTGCAGGTAGTCTCTGAGGTGCAGATAGTCTCTGATGTGCAGATAGTCTCTAAGGTGCAGATAGTCTCTGAGGTGCAGATAGTCTCTGAGGTGCAGGTAGTCTCTGAGGTGCAGATAGTCTCTAAGGTGCAGATAGTCTCTAAGGTGCAGATAATCTCTAAAGTGCAGATAGTCTCTAAAGTGCAGATAGTCTCTAAAGTGCAGATAGTCTCTAAAATGCAGATAGTCTCTAAGGTGCAGATAGTCTCTAAGGTGCAGATAGTCTCTAAGGTGCAGATAGTCTCTAAGGTGCAGATAGTCTCTGAGGTGCAGATAGTCTCTAAAGTGCAGATAGTCTCTAAGGTGCAGATAGTCTCTGAAGTGCAGATAGTCTCTGAGGTGCAGATAGTCTCTGAGGTGCAGGTAGTCTCTGAGGTGCAGGTAGTCTCTGAGGTGCAGATAGTCTCTGATGTGCAGATAGTCTCTAAGGTGCAGATAGTCTCTGAGGTGCAGATAGTCTCTGAGGTGCAGGTAGTCTCTGAGGTGCAGATAGTCTCTAAGGTGCAGATAGTCTCTAAGGTGCAGATAGTCTCTAAGGTGCAGATAGTCTCTAAGGGGCAGATAGTCTCTAAGGTGCAGATAGTCTCTAAGGTGCAGATAGTCTCTGAGGTGCAGATAGTCTCTAAGGGGCTGATAGTCTCTAAGGTGCAGATAGTCTCTAAGGTGCAGATAGTCTCTAAGGTGCAGATAGTCTCTAAGGAGCAGATAATCTCTGAGGTGCAGATAGTCTCTGAGGTGCAGATAGTCTCTGAGGTGCAGATAGTCTCTGAGGTGCAGGTAGTCTCTGAGGTGCAGGTAGTCTCTGAGGTGCAGATAGTCTCTGAGGTGCAGGTAGTCTCTGAGGTGCAGATAGTCTCTAAGGTGCAGATAGTCTCTAAGGTGCAGATAGTCTCTGAGGTGCAGATAGTCTCTGAGGTGCAGATAGTCTCTGAGGTGCAGATAGTCTCTGAGGTGCAGATAGTCTCTAAGGGGCTGATAGTCTCTGAGGTGCAGATAGTCTCTAAGGTGCAGATAGTCTCTAAGGTGCAGATAGTCTCTGAGGTGCAGATAGTCTCTAAGGTGCAGATAGTCTCTAAGGGGCAGATAGTCTCTAAGGGGCTGATAGTCTCTAAGGTGCTGATAGTCTCTAAGGGGCAGATAGTCTCTGAGGTGCAGATAGTCTCTAAGGTGCAGATAGTCTCTAAGGTGCAGATAGTCTCTGAGGTGCAGATAGTCTCTAAGGTGCAGATAGTCTCTAAGGTGCAGATAGTCTCTAAGTGGCTGATAGTCTCTGAGGTGCAGATAGTCTCTAAGGTGCAGATAGTCTCTGAGGTGCAGATAGTCTCTGAGGTGCAGATAGTCTCTAAGGTGCAGATAGTCTCTAAGGGGCAGATAGTCTCTAAGGTGCAGATAGTCTCTGAGGTGCAGATAGTCTCTGAGGTGCAGATAGTCTCTAAGGTGCAGGTCTGTGCAGGTAACTCACGTCTCATATAGATATCCTCCCTCTACCCGCTGCTCTATGAAGGCTAGCTGTCTGACGTGCAGGGTGGAGTGGGGGAAGGCTGCGTGCATCCATGGTAACCCCAGGACAGACATCAGGATATTGATGAGCCCAGAGAGCATCAGGTCCCAGTGGTACGCTGTTCCCTTCAGCAGCCTGGGACACACCCAAACACACACACACACACAGAGCATACAGTTAACATACAAACACACACACACACCCCAAAACACACACACAAACACACACAAATACACACCAAGACACACACTCAGATAAAAAGCATCAGCGTCGGCACATCTATACCTGTTCTCTGGAGAGTTGGTGAGAGAGACCACAATGTTCTGGTCGATGAAGATGAGGAGAGCCAGGAGGAAGCCGAGGCCCATGGCCGACAAAACATTCATGGCTGACAACTTCTCAAATTGAGCAACGTTGAACATCGCACTGTTATGGAAGTTAAACACTGGAACTGTAGAAAGAAGATTAGGGTTGAAGACTAGGATTGAAGACTAGGATTGAAGACTAGGGTTGAAAACTAGGGTTGATGACTAGGGTTGAAGCCTAGGGTTGAAGACTAGGGTTGTTGATTATGTTTGAGAGCAGAAAGTAAGAAACAGGAGTGTATATCAGGTGGACAGGGAGAAGGAGTCAGGTACTGATGGAAAGAAGGAGAGGAGGAGAGGGGTACTGATGGAAAGAAGGAGAGGAGGAGAGGGGTGCTGAAGGATGGAAGGAGAGGAGGAGAGGGGTACTGAAGGAGAGGAGGAGAGGGGTACTGAAGGAAAGAAGGAGAGAGGAGAGAAGGAAAGGGTAGTGAGAGGGAGAAGGAGAGGAGAGGAGGGGTACTGAAGGAGAGGAGGAGAGGGGTACTGAAGGAAAGAAGGAGAGAGGAGAGAAGGAAAGGGTAGTGAGAGGGAGAAGGAGAGGAGAGGAGGGGTACTGAAGGAGAAGAGAGGAGGGGTACTGAAGGAGAGGAGGAGAGGGGTGCTGAAGGAAAGAAGGAGAGGAGGAGAGGGGTGCTGAAGGAAAGAAGGAGAGGAGGAGAGGGGTACTGAAGTATGGAGGAGAGGGGTGCTGAAGTATGGAAGGAGAGGAGGAGAGGGGTACTGAAGGAAAGAAGGAGAGAGGAGAGAAGGAAAGGGTAGTGAGAGGGAGAAGGAGAGGAGAGGAGGGGTACTGAAGGAGAGGAGGAGAGGGGTACTGACGCTCGATGTCGTTGAACAGGTAGGATCCAATGAAGGAGAATGCCAAAACGGAGATGGGCAGGGCACAGTCTGACAACACCTCTCTCACCTTGGCATGGAGGAATGGACTAGAGGGAGAGAGGAGAGGGAGGGAGGGAAAGAGGGGAGGAGTTAGAGGGAGGGAGGGAGAGAGAGGGTTTAAGTGAGGAGAGAGAGAAAGAGAGAGAGGGAGAGAAAAGTATAGAGAGAGAGAGAAGTAGAGAGAGAGAGAGAGAGAGAGAGAGAGAGAGAGAGAGAGAGAGAGAGAGAGAGAGAGAGAGAGAGAGAGAGAGAGAGAGAGAGAGAGAGACAGAGAGAGAGAGAGAGAGAAGTATAGAGAGAGAGAAAGAGAGAGAGAGAAGTATAGAGAGAGAAGAGAGAGAGAGAGAGAGAGAGAGAGAGAGAGAGAGAGAGAGAGAGAGAGAGAGAGAGAGAGAGAGAGAGAGAGAGAGAGTACACAAACAACAAGTGTGCGGTTAAAATTGGCAAAAAACACACACATTTCTTTCCACAGGGCCGTGGGGTGAGACAGGGATGCAGTTTAAGCCCCACCCTCTTCAACATATATATCAACGAATTGGCGAGGGCACTAGAACATTCTGCAGCACCCGGCCTCACCCTACTAGAATCTGAAGTCAAATGTCTACTGTTTGCTGATGATCTGGTGCTTCTGTCACCAACCAAGGAGGGCCTACAGCAGCACCTAGATCTTCTGCACAGATTCTGTCAGACCTGGGCCCTGACAGTAAATCTCAGTAAGACAAAAATAATGGTGTTCCAAAAAAGGTCCAGTTGCCAGGACCACAAATACAAATTCCATCTAGACACCGTTGCCCTAGAGCACACAAAAAACTATACATACCTCGGCCTAAACATCAGCGCCACAGGTAACTTCCACAAAGCTGTGAACGATCTGAGAGACAAGGCAAGAAGCGCCTTCTATGCCATCAAAAGGAACATACAATTTGACATACCAATTAGGATCTGGCTAAAAATACTTGAATCAGTTATAGAACCCATTGCCCTTTATGGTTCTGAGTTCTGGGGTCCGCTCACCAACCAAGAATTCACAAAATGGGACAAACACCAAATTGAGACTCTGCATGCAGAATTCTGCAAAAACATCCTCCGTGTACAACGTAAAACACCAAATAATGCATGCAGAGCAGAATTAGGCTAATACCCGCTAATTATCAAAATCCAGAAAAGAGCCGTTAAATTCTATAACCACTTAAAAGGAAGCGATTCCCAAACCTTCCATAACAAAGCCATCACCTACAGAGAGATTAACTTGGAGAAGAGTCCCCTAAGTAAGCTTGTCCTGGGCCTCTGTTCACAAACACAAACAGACCCCACACAGCCCCAGGACAACAACAACAACAACAACAACAACAACAACAACAACACAATTAGACCCAACCAAATCATGAGAAAACAAAAAGAGAATTACTTGACACATTGGAAAGAACAAACAAAAAAACAGAGCAAACTAGAATGCTATTTGGCCCTAAACAGAGAGTACACAGTGGCAGAATACCTGACCACTGTGACTGACCCAAACTTAAGGAAAGCTATGACTATGTACAGACTCAGTGAGCATAGCCTTGCTATTGAGAAAGGCCGCCGTAGACAGACCTGGCTCTCAAGAGAAGACAGGCTATGTGCACACTGCCCACAAAATGAGGTGGAAACTGAGCTGCACTTCCTAACCTCCTGCCAAATGTATGACCATATTAGAGACACATATTTCCCTCAGATTACAGAGATCCACAAAGAATTCGAAAACAAATCCAATTTTGATAAACTCCCATATCTACTGGGTGAAAAACCACAGTGTGCCATCACAGCTGCAAGATTTGCGACCTGTTGCCACAAGAAAAGGGCAACCAGTGAAGAACAAACACCATTGTAAATACAACCCATATTTATGTTTATTTATTTTCCCATTTGTACTTTAACTATTTGCACATTGTTACAACACTGTATATATACATAATATGACATTTGAAATGTCTTTATTATTTTGAAACTTCTGAGTGTAATGTTTACTGTTAATATTTATTGTTTATTTCACTTTTGTTTACTATCTACTTCACTTGCTTTGGCAATGTTAACATACGTTTCCCATGCCAATAAAGCCCTTAAATTGAATTGAATTGAATTGAGAGAGAGAGAGAGAGAGAGAGAGAGAGAGAGAGAAAGAGAAAGAAAAGAGAAAGAGAGAGAGAGAGAGAGAGAGAGAGAGAGAGAGAGAGGCAGGGCAGCTAGCAGACACAGGGTTCCTCAGGGAGGCTGAGAGCCAGACCAAGCAGAAACCTGTAACTTACTAGGACCCAGAATTGTTCTTTATTTTCATTGCACCCTGTCCCCCATAGGGCTCTGGTCAAAAGTAGTGCACTACGTAGGGAATAGGGTCCCATTTGGGACGCACTCAAGGCCCTGCAATAGACTAGCGTCCTATCAAGCTACCTTACTATGGGCCGTTCTGATGCTACAGGAACAGGAGATAGGTTCCTACCCCTATGGGCCGTTCTGACACTACAGGAACAGGAGATAGGTTCCTACCCCTATGGGCCGTTCTGACGCTACAGGAACTGGAGATAGGTTCCTACCCCTATGGGCCGTTCTGACGCTACAGGAACAGGAGATAGGTTCCTACCCCTATGGGCAGTTCTGACGCTACAGGAACAGGAGATAGGTTCCTACCCCTATGGGCCGTTCTGACGCTACAGGAACAGGAGATAGGTTCCTACCCCTATGGGCCGTTCTGACGCTACAGGAACAGGAGATAGGTTCCTACCCCTATGGGCCGTTCTGACGCTACAGGAACAGGAGATAGGTTCCTACCCCTATGGGCCGTTCTGGCTTGGACAATGCTACTTACTCATTGCACCCTGTCCCCCATAGAGCTCTGGTCTAAAGTAGTGCACTACGTAGGGAATAAGGGACGCACACAAGGCCCTGCAATAGGTCAATAGGAACCCCATGGAGAGGCCACACCACTAATATACATTACACAGTGCATTCGGAAAGTATTCAGACCCTTTCACTTTGCTAGGTTACAGCCTTATTCTAAAATCGATTAAATAGTTTTTTCCCCTCATCAATCTACACACAATACCCCATAGTGACAAAGTGAAAACAGGTTTTTAGATTTTTTTGTAAATGTCTAAAAAATAAAAAACGAAAATATCACATTTACACAAATATTCAGACCCTTTACTCAGTACTTTGTTGAAGCATCTTTGGCAGCGATTACAGCCTCGAATCTTCTTGGGTATGATGCTACAAGCTTAGCACACCTGTATTTGGGGAGTTTCTCCCATTCTTCTCTGCAGATCCTCTCAAGCTCTGTCAGGTTGGATGGGGAGCGTCACTGCACAGCTATTTTCAGGTCTCTCAAGAGATGTTCGATCGGGTTCAAATCCGGCTCACTCAAGGACATTCAGAGACTTGTCCCGAAGCCACTCCTGCGTTGTCTTGGCTGTGTGCTTAGGGTCGTTGTCCTGTTGGAAGGTGAACCTTCGCCCCAGTCTGAGGTCCTGAGCGCTCTGGAGAAAACTTTCATCAAGGATCTCTCTGTACTTTGCTCCATTCATCTTTCCCTCAATCCTGACTAGTCTCCCTGCCGCTGAAAAACATCCCCACAGCATGATGCTGCCACCACCATGCTTCACTGTAGGGATGGTGCCAGGTTTCCTCCAGACGTGATGCTTGGGATTCAGGCCAAAGAGTTCAATCTTGGTTTCTTCAGACCAGAGAATCTTGTTTCTCATGGTCTGAGAGTCTTTAGGAGCCTTTTGGCAAACTCCAAGCGGGCTGTCGTGCCTTTTACTGAGGTGTGGCTTCCGTCTGGCCACCACCATAAAAGCCTGATTGGTGGAGTGCTGCAGAGATGGTTGTCCTTCTGGAAGGTTCTCCCATCTCCACAGAGGAACTCTAGAGCTCTGTCAGAGTGGCCATCGGGTTCTTGGTCACCTCCCTGACCAAGGCCCTTCTCCCCTGATAGCTCAGTTTGGCCGGACGGCCAGCTCTAGGAAGAGGCTTGGTGGTTCCAAACTTCTTCCATTTAAGAATGATGGAGGCCACTGTGTTCTTGGGGACCTTCAATGCTGCAGACATTTTTTGGTACCCTTCCCCAGATCTGTGCTTCGACACAATCCTGTCTCGGAGCTCTACAGCAATTCCTTCGACCTCATGGCTTGGTTTTTGCTCTGACATGCACTGTCAACTGTGGGACCTTATATAGACAGGTGTGTGCCTTTCCAAATCATGTCTAATCAATGTAATTTACCACAGGTGGACTCCAATCAAGTTGTAGAAACATTTCAAGGGATGATCAATGGAAACAGGATGTACCTGAGCTTTCGAGTCTCATAGCAAAGGGCCTGAATACTAATGTAAATAAGGTATCTGTATATTTGCAAACATTTCTAAAAACCTGTTTTCGCAATGTCATTAAGGGGGATTTTGAGGTGATTGATGAGGAAAAACATGTATTTTATCAATTTTAGAATAAGGCTGTAACATAACAAAATGTGGAAAAAGTGAAGGGGTCTGAATACTTTGTGAATGCACTGTATATACAAAAGTATGTGGAAACCCCTTCAAATTAGTGGATTTGGCTATTTCAGCTACACCCGTTGCTGGAAGGGGTATAAAATCGAGCACACAGCCATGCAATCTCCATAGAAAAACGTTGGCAGTAGAATGGCCTTACTGAAGAGCTCAGTGACTTTCAACGTGGCACCGTCATGGGACGCCACCTTTCCAACAAGTCAGTTCATCAAATGTCTGCCCTGCTAGAGCTGCCCCGGTCAACTCTAAGTGCTGTTATTGTGAAGTGGCAACATCTAGGCTCAACAACGGCTCAGCCGCGAAGTGGTAGGCCACACAATGACAGTTTCAATGACTCAATATTTGGAACAAAAACGTATGACTGTAACTAAGGCTGGGAATGTCAACACAATCAAACTAGCAAGGGCAACGATCACAAGTCAGTCATGACGTGGCTAATAGTCTAGCGCACGTGTCAAACACAAGTCCCGCGGGCCGAATAGGACACACAAGCAAGTATAAAACAGTTGAGTCATCTACTTTATGAAATTACAGCCTGATTACAGCCCGTTAATTCAACTTCAATAGCGCTGCTTTTGTGTGTCCCGTTTCCGGCGCGCAGCGGAGGGAAGCTGTTCAGACACAGTCCTAGCCAGGCTAATAAAATGTCGCCGTCTGGCTTCGGTTTTACAGCTTGACAATGAATAACCAAAAAACAAAACCGGCATCAGAACACCATGCAAAGGAGAAACATGTAGGCCTACTACAGCAACATTTGAGCAGTAGCCGAGGCTGGCTACTCAACTACAATACATTTAGATTGCACCATACAGCAATGATGCATTCAACCGTACAGTGCAAAAAAAAGTTTAAACGTTACAACAACCTATAGCTAAGTTTTTGTTATTTGGAATTACTAAATACTTTTTGATTAGGGTCACAGCATATGATGCACATCTGCAAGCATTGCAGCAAAGGCTGGATAAATATTATTTATCTCTTTTGTTTTAATATGTTAAAACGCTATATACAGCATCCTATATACATACTGTAAGTGGACAATACAAAAGTCCCATATTGTTTCAAATAAAACAATGGCCAGTTTGGGTCGCAGTTGCATGTTCTTTTGTAAAAACAAATAGGCTATGTCTGGCCTGCGAATTCATTGTGTTTTTTCAATATGGTCCGTGCGCTGATTGAGTTTGACACCCCTGGGCTAGCGTATCTATTTATGTGGCTAGCTATTTATTTAGCTAGCTAAAAACAAAGAGCCTAGCGTTAGCTAGCTAGCTGCTGGGAGGATGTCATGTCATCGGAGGACTGGGTGAGTGACTGACTTTTTCACCTCATAACGTTTTTCGTTGACTACAGCTAGAGATGCAGGTGTCATTTGGTTAGCTAGCAAGAAATGTTTAATCGCTTTGCTACCTAGCTAACTAGCTAGCTATGCTGAACTTGAACTACTAGCACATCTCTTAGTTGTCGATCAAATGTATTTGGCATCGATCAAATGGGTTGGCAGGCAGGCAAGTTCCCATTCAGTTGTCAAAACGTGGGTTGGGACAAGCATGCATTGGCAGGACGAGCAGGCTACTATTCCCCAAAAAATCCATTCAGGTGTATTTTGTGGCTTTTGGCGAATGCGTTCTAACAATCTAAAGTCGCGCTGTTGCTACAGCCCCTGTTGCTACGGCCTGTAAACACAGTCCAGTTCACAGTGAATGATGGCAGGCCCCTGTTGCTACTGCCTGTAAACACAGTCCAGTTCACAGGGAATGATGGCAGGCCCCTGTTGCTACTGCCTGTAAACACAGTCCAGTTCACAGTGAATGATGGCAGGCCCCTGTTGCTACAGCCTGTAAACACAGTCCAGTTCACAGTGAATAATAAATTAAAATAAATAAATTTGTCATTTAGCAGACGCTCTTATCCAGAGCAACTTACAGGAGCAATTAGGGTTAAGTGCCTTGCTCAAGGGCACATCGACAGGTTTTTCACCTAGTCGGCTCGGGGATTAGAACCAGCGACCTTTCGGTTACTGGCACAACACTCTTAACCACTAAGCTACCTGCCGCCCCGTGATGTCAGGCCCATGTGGCAAATGGCTTATTTGCATATAGACCTACTGTGATTGGCTATGGCGCACCAGTCTGCGTAGACTCCGGTCCTGGAAAGGACAAATGTTTTTATTTGGTTTTATTTGCTGCAGTGTCTTAAATTGTCCAAACACACGGCCGCTTTCCCACTCTATATTGCTATAGAATTTTCACAAATCCCTTAGTATATATATGTCATTCCCAAACATTCTATGAATTTATGAAAAAAATGACCATATCTAAGTGCTCACGTGTCAGAAAATGTCATAAAAGTGTAATATTCTTATTAGGGGTGTACATGAACAGATTTTAATATGTTTTCATGTTTCTAAAATGCTGTCAGTTCCACTTTAAACTGATAGAGGGGGTTCTACTGTACCTCTGTTTAAACTGATAGAGGGTGATCTACTGTACCTCTGTTTAAACTGATAGAGGGTGATCTACTGTACCTCTGTTTAAACTGATAGAGGGTGATCTACTGTACCTCTGTTTAAACTGATAGAGGGTGATCTACTGTACCTCTGTTTAAACTGATAGAGGGTGTTCTACTGTACCTCTGTTTAAACTGATAGAGGGGGTTCTACTGTACCTCTGTTTAAACTGATAGAGGGGGTTCTACTGTACCTCTGTTTAAACTGATAGAGGGTGATCTACTGTACCTCTGTTTAAACTGATAGAGGGTGATCTACTGTACCTCTGTTTAAACTGGTAGAGGGTGATCTACTGTACCTCTGTTTAAACTGGTAGAGGGTGATCTACTGTACCTCTGTTTAAACTGATAGAGGGTGTTCTACTGTACCTCTGTTTAAACTGATAGAGGGTGTTCTACTGTACCTCTGTTTAAACTGATAGAGGGTGATCTACTGTACCTGTGTTTAAACTGATAGAGGGTGATCTACTGTACCTGTGTTTAAACTGATAGAGGGTGATCTACTGTACCTCTGTTTAAACTGATAGAGGGGGTTCTACTATACCTCTGTTTAAACTGATAGAGGGTGTTCTACTGTACCTCTGTTTAAACTGGTAGAGGGTGATCTACTGTACCTCTGTTTAAACTGATAGAGGGTGATCTACTGTACCTCTGTTTAAACTGATAGAGGGTGATCTACTGTACCTGTGTTTAAACTGATAGAGGGTGATCTACTGTACCTCTGTTTAAACTGATAGAGGGTGATCTACTGTACCTCTGTTTAAACTGATAGAGGGTGATCTACTGTACCTCTGTTTAAACTGATAGAGGGTGTTCTACTGTACCTCTGTTTAAACGGATAGAGGGTGATCTACTGTACCTGTGTTTAAACTGATAGAGGGTGATCTACTGTACCTCTGTTTAAACTGATAGAGGGTGATCTACTGTACCTCTGTTTAAACTGATAGAGGGGGTTCTACTGTACCTCTGTTTAAACTGATAGAGGGTGATCTACTGTACCTCTGTTTAAACTGATAGAGGGTGATCTACTGTACCTCTGTTTAAACTGATAGAGGGTGATCTACTGTACCTCTGTTTAAACTGATAGAGGGTGTTCTACTGTACCTCTGTTTAAACGGATAGAGGGTGATCTACTGTACCTGTGTTTAAACTGATAGAGGGTGATCTACTGTACCTCTGTTTAAACTGGTAGAGGGTGTAGCCCAGCCACAGGGTTCCCAGCATTAGCAGCAGACACAGGACTGGTCTCTCCCTGGTAGACTGGATGAAGGAGTCAGGCAGAGGGAGAGAGCTGGAGCTGAATCCCTCCACCCCTCCTCCTTCTGCTCCCCCCGCCCCCGTCCCATTACCCCCCAGTAGGGTCACACCCCACTGCTCCTGTAGCCATAGCAACGCCTCACCACTTCCATTGGTCAGCATCGAGGAGTGGTAGTATTTATGGAAGACTGGAGGGAGGAGACACAACAGGGAGTAATTATCATCAAGTTGGATCATCTCCATGACAACATAGGCATGGTAGCCTACTTAAATAAAATGGTATATAATAATGTAAATTGTCTGTATGGTATATAATCACCAGTATGGTCTATATGGTATATAATCATCAGTATGGTATATAATCATCAGTATGGTCTGTATGGTATATAATCATCAGTATGGTCTGTATGGTATATAATCATCAGTATGGTATATAATCATCAGTATGATCTATAATCATCAGTATGGTCTGTATGGTATATAATCATCAGTATGGTATATAATCATCAGTATGGTCTGTATGGTATATAATCATCAGTATGGTCTGTATGGTATATAATCATCAGTATGGTCTGTATGGTATATAATCATCAGTATGGTCTGTATGGTATATAATCATCAGTATGGTATATAATCATCAGTATGGTCTATGTGGTATATAATCATCAGTATGGTATATAATCATCAGTATGGTCTGTATGGTATATAATCATCAGTATGGTCTGTATGGTATATAATCATCAGTATGGTATATAATCATCAGTATGATCTATAATCATCAGTATGGTCTGTATGGTATATAATCATCAGTATGGTCTGTATGGTATATAATCATCAGTATGGTATATAATCATCAGTATGATCTATAATCATCAGTATGGTCTGTATGGTATATACTCATCAGTATGGTCTGTATGATATATAATCATCAGTATGGTCTGTATGGTATATAATTATCAGTATGGTCTGTATGGTATATAATCATCAGTATGGTCTGTATGGTATATAATCATCAGTATGGTCTGTATGGTATATAATCATCAGTATGGTATATAATCATCAGTATGTTATATAATCATCAATATGGTCTGTATGGTATATAATCATCAGTATGGTATATAATCATCAGTATGGTCTGTATGGTATATAATCATCAATATGGTATATAATCATCAGTATGGTCTGTATGGTATATAATCATCAGTATGGTCTGTATGGTATATAATCATCAGTATGGTCTTTATGGTATATAATCATCAGTATGTTATATAATCATCAGTATGGTCTGTATGGTATATAATCATCAGTATGGTATATAATCATCAGTATGGTATATAATCATCAATATGGTCTGTATGGTATATAGTCATCAGTATGGTATATAATCATCAGTATGGTCTGTATGGTATATAATCATCAATATGGTATATAATCATCAGTATGGTATATAATCATCAATATGGTCTGTATGGTATATAATCATCTGTATGGTATATAATCATCAGTATGGTCTGTATGGTATATAATCATCAGTATGGTCTGTATGGTATATAATCATCAGTATGGTATATAATCATCAGTATGGTATATAATCATCAGTATGGTATATAATCATCAGTATGATCTATAATCATCAGTATGGTATGTATGGTATATAATCATCAGTATGGTCTGTATGGTATATAATCATCAGTATGGTATATAATCATCAGTATGGTCTGTATGGTATATAATCATCAGTATGGTATATAATCATCAGTATGATCTATAATCATCAGTATGGTATGTATGGTATATAATCATCAGTATGGTCTGTATGGTATATAATCATCAGTATGGTATATAATCATCAGTATGGTCTGTATGGTATATAATCATCAGTATGGTATATAATCATCAGTATGGTCTGTATGGTATATAATCATCAGTATGGTATATAATCATCAGTATGGTCTGTATGGTATATAATCATCAGTATGGTATATAATCATCAGTATGATCTATAATCATCAGTATGGTATGTATGGTATATAATCATCAGTATGGTCTGTATGGTATATAATCATCAGTATGGTATATAATCATCAATATGGTATATAATCATCAGTATGGTATATAATCATCAGTATGGTCTATAATCATCAGTATGGTATATAATCATCAGTATGGTATATAATCATCAATATGGTATATAATCATCAGTATGGTATATAATCATCAGTATGGTATATAATCATCAGTATGGTATATAATCATCAATATGGTATATAATCATCAGTATGGTATATAATCATCAGTATGGTCTATAATCATCAGTATGGTATATAATCATCAATATGGTATATAATCATCAGTATGGTATATAATCATCAGTATGGTATATAATGATCAGTATGGTATATAATCATCAGTATGTTATATAATCATCAGTATGGTATATAATCATCAGTATGGTATATAATCATCAATATGGTATATAATCATCAGTATGGTCTATAATCATCAGTATGGTCTAATCATCAGTATGGTATATAATCATCAATATGCTATATAATCATCAGTATGGTATATAATCATCAGTATGGTATATAATCATCAGTATGGTATATAATCATCAGCATGGTATATAATCATCAGTATGTTATATAGGTTGAGTTGAGGGAGTTGTACATTCTCCCCCTCCTTACTTGTGATGGTTCCTTTCAGAGCGTCCACTACGAAGGCTATAGAGATGAACAGAGCTATGACCTCCTCTGTTGACCTGCGACACAACAAGAGCAACAACAATAAACATGGCGTCCCCCAACCAATGATACAGCACCTCCCTTGGGCCAACTGAGATATCGCGTTTGACTAACACATTTCATATCACTACCATAACTCCAGCCTTGGGTCAATTGGTGTAGTTCTTTAAATGCTGGATCGATATGGCAAGATGCATCATTCAACCAAGTTTTCTAAACAGTGCTGTCTGAGTGACTAACGTACAGAGACAGATCCACAGTCCCCGCCCCGATTTCTTGGTGGGGGACAACAACACAGACAGTGAAGTGATGGCATGTACCGCATATCCAATCCATGTGTAGGTGACCCAGACCTTTAAAACAGCCTCATGATCAGGGAAACATTGTAGATGTTACTGTACATTATACCATGACATTGTTGAATACATGTTTCTGATTGGCTTGAAGGGCATTCTAGAGCGTGCATTGTTTAAGCAGTAAGGCCCGAGGGGGTGTGGTGTATGACCAATATACCACGGCTATAGTTCATTCTTACATGTTCTATTTTTGAGCTGCTTTTGAAAGCAAAAGTCGAATTTGAAAACATTATTGGCATTGTTGAATTGGATTTTCATAATACCAAGCTAGGACTGATGGTTTGGTTAGCTAAACTAGCAAGTCTGTTTGTTTTGTTACCACAGTAACTACTGTAGCTATCTGCTAAAACTTGCTAGCTACTTCAGTGGATGTTGAACACATTTCTAGAGGTAAATGAACACATTTCTAGAGGTAAATGAACACATTTCTAGAGGTAAATGAACACATTTCTAGCGGCATATGTGTTAAATTATAGCCATGGTATAGAAGGGATAATCAACTCGGGGCTCTATGTGTTCTCCAACTCGGGGCTCTATGCGTTCTCCAACTCGGGGCTCTATGTGTTCTCCAACTCGGGGCTCTATGCGTTCTCCAACTCGGGGCTCTATGCGTTCTCCAACTCGGGGCTATATGTGTTCTCCAACTCGGGGCTCTATGCATTCTCCAACTCGGGGCTCTATGCGTTCTCCAACTCGGGGCTCTATGCGTTCTCCAACTCGGGGCTCTATGTGTTCTCCAACTCGGGGCTCTATGCGTTCTCCAACTCGGGGCTCTATGCGTTCTCCAACTCGGGGCTCTATGCGTTCTCCAACTCGGGGCTCTATGCGTTCTCCAACTCGGGGCTCTATGCGTTCTCCAACTCGGGGCTCTATGTGTTCTCCAACTCGGGGCTCTATGTGTTCTCCAACTCGGGGCTCTATGTGTTCTCCAACTCGGGGCTCTATGTGTTCTCCAACTCGGGGCTCTATGTGTTCTCCAACTCGGGGCTCTATGTGTTCTCCAACTCGGGGCTCTATGTGTTCTCCAACTCGGGGCTCTATGTGTTCTCCAACTCGGGGCTCTATGTGTTCTCCAACTCGGGGCTCTATGTGTTCTCCAACTCGGGGCTCTATGTGTTCTCCAACTCGGGGCTCTATGTGTTCTCCAACTCGGGGCTCTATGTGTTCTCCAACTCAGGGCTCTATGTGTTCTCCAACTCGGGGCTCTATGTGTTCTCCAACTTCGGGGCTCTATCGTTCTCCAACTCGGGGCTCTATGCGTTCTCCAACTCGGGGCTCTATGCGTTCTCCAACTCGGGGCTCTATGCGTTCTCCAACTCGGGGCTCTATGTGTTCTCCAACTCGGGGGCTCTATCGTTCTCCAACTCGAGGCTCTATGCGTTCTCCAACTCGGGGCTCTATGTGTTCTCCAACTCGGGGCTCTATGTGTTCTCCAACTCGGGGCTCTATGTGTTCTCCAACTTGGGGCTCTATGCGTTCTCCAACTCGGGGCTCTATGTGTTCTCCAACTCGGGGCTCTATGCGTTCTCCAACTCGGGGCTCTATGCGTTCTCCAACTCGGGGCTCTATGTGTTCTCCAACTCGGGGCTCTATGTGTTCTCCAACTCTGGGCTCTATGTGTTCTCCAACTCGGGGCTCTATGTGTTCTCCAACTCTGGGCTCTATGCGTTCTCCAACTCGGGGCTCTATGTGTTCTCCAACTCGGGGCTCTATGCGTTCTCCAACTCGGGGCTCTATGCGTTCTCCAACTCGGGGCTCTATGTGTTCTCCAACTCGGGGCTCTATGCGTTCTCCAACTCGGGGCTCTATGTGTTCTCCAACTCGGGGCTCTATGCGTTCTCCAACTCGGGGCTCTATGCGTTCTCCAACTCGGGGCTCTATGCGTTCTCCAACTCGGGGCTCTATGTGTTCTCCAACTCGGGGCTCTATGTGTTCTCCAACTCGGGGCTCTATGCGTTCTCCAACTCGGGGCTCTATGCGTTCTCCAACTCGGGGCTCTATGTGTTCTCCAACTCGGGGCTCTATGTGTTCTCCAACTCGGGGCTCTATGCGTTCTCCAACTCGGGGCTCTATGCGTTCTCCAACTCGGGGCTCTATGTGTTCTCCAACTCCGTGGATGGTCAGTTCTCTGCTAGCACGTTGTGGAACGCATCTTCCACGTCATTCATTATTTTCCATAGAACGCATAGTCCCTCGTTGATTACTTACTTACTTATAGTCACATATAAACAGTACAAATATGGTGCATACAGTATTTACTATAATATTCAGTTCATATAGAGCACCTTTTGAACAGCTTCATGAGCAGGGAGACATTGAAGATGCCTCCCAGGATGAGGAAGACGGAGTTCCAGAGACCGATGCAGGCGTAGAACGCTGGGAAGTCCAGGTCATAGTCATCACAGATACAACGGATCACTGTAGACACACAGAGAATTCTATTCGTTAATGATCATGGAGATGGAATACTTTATTAGTCCAGACAGAAAGACGTCTTCTGCTGTACCCAAACCCTCTGATATACACACATTCGTTGAAGAGGCCTCTAGCGGGCAGCTGCAGTGCAACACCCAATGAGCAGTTTAACGGTTAAAGTTGTTTGTTCAAGCAGTTGCTGGCCAACGTCCCTAACCTTGATAGACAGACAGTTTGCTTCCGGCAATGTATCAATGCTCCGGCTTACGTCGCACCACGGTCGGGGATATACCCGAGACTATAACCTTGAGACTACTGCAGCCCCCGTGGGCGGGCAGACAGGAAAGCCAGACAGGAAAGCCAGACAGGAAAGCCAGACAGGAAAGCCAGACAGGAAAGCCAGACAGGAAAGCCAGACAGGAAAGCCAGACAGGAAAGCCAGACAGGAAAGCCAGACAGGAAAGCCAGACAGGAAAGCCAGACAGGAAAGTGATGTGACGTGAGTTGAAGAGAGTGGTAGGACTACAGTAGGATTTGACTTGTATGCCACGTCTGCAGGTGGCAGCGCTAGCCTTGAGACCAACTGCAGGCATGTCTGGTGATGGAAGACGAAAGTCACTCTAGTTTTACCAACATTATACAGGAACAAAACCTGACGACTTCATTTGAACAGCAAAACAACCAGAACAACAGCTGATGTGTATTTAGATTACACAAACAAACCACACCGTGGGTTTCCTCAGACAAACAACTGTTTTACCACCAGACAGTCTCACACACACACACACACACACACACACACACACACACACACACACCATTAGACCCACAGAACAGCTCAGTCAGATGGAATGACATCAGACAGCCTCTAAACAAATCATATATTAAAACAGACGTTAATGTTGCTCCATTCCTCAGCCTCAAGCCGGCAGAATGATTTCTATTCCAAACAACTTAACTCATTATAGACAGATATGTGTAAATAAAACATTGGAACGTTAGTGGGGTCCAACAAGAGAGAGAGCCTGAGAACCAGGAGAGTGGTAGACTCGGTCTGACCGTCTGTCTCTCTGTCCATCCATCTGTATGTCTCTCTCTCTGTCTGGTCTGCTGGCTCCCTGGGAAAACACTTAATTCTCGAAATCATCCAACGGTGGAGAAACTTCAAAAAGTGGAGATAACTATATTGTGCTGCAGTGGAGATGTGTCTGTCCGGAGAAGAGGTAGAGGACAGATGGAGAGGTGGAGGGCAGACAGCGGGGTGGAGGACAGATGGAGAGGTGGAGGGCAGACGGAGAGGTGGAGGGCAGACGGAGAGGTGGAGGGCAGACAGCGGGGTGGAGGGCAGATGGAGAGGTGGAGGGCAGACAGCGGGGTGGAGGGCAGATGGAGAGGTGGAGGGCAGACAGCGGGGTGGAGGACAGATGGAGAGGTGGAGGGCAGACAGAGAGGTAGAGGACAGATGGAGAGGTGGAGGGCAGACAGCAGGGTGGAGGGCAGATGGAGAGGTGGAGGGCAGACAGCGAGGTGGAGGACAGATGGAGAGGTGGAGGGCAGACAGCGGGGTGGAGGACAGATGGAGAGGTGGAGGGCAGACAGCGGGGTGGAGGGCAGACGGAGAGGTGGAGGGCAGATGGAGAGGTGGAGGGCAGACGGAGAGGTGGAGGGCAGACGGAGAGGTGGAGGGCAGACGGAGAGGTGGAGGGCAGACAGCAGGGTGGAGGGCAGATGGAGAGGTGGAGGGCAGACGGAGAGGTGGAGGGCAGACGGAGAGGTGGAGGGCAGATGGAGAGGTGGAGGGCAGACAGCGAGGTGGAGGGCAGACAGCGAGGTGGAGGGCAGACAGAGAGGTAGAGGGCAGACAGAGAGGGGCAGACAGAGAGGTAGAGGGCAGACGGAGGGCAGACAGAGAGGTAGAGGGCAGACGGAGGGCAGACAACTAGGTAGAGGGCAGACAGAGAGGGTAGACGGCTAGGTAGAGGGCAGACAGAGAGGTAGAGGGCAGACAGAGAGGGGCAGACAGAGAGGTAGAGGGCAGACGGAGGGCAGACAACTAGGTAGAGGGCAGACAGAGAGGGTAGACGGCTAGGTAGAGGGCAGACAGAGACGTACAGGGCAGACAGAGAGGTAGAGGGCAGACAGAGAGGTAGAGGGCAGACAGAGAGGTAGAGGGCAGACAGAGAGGTAGAGGGCAGACAGAGAGATAGAGGGCAGACGGAGAAGTACAGGGCAGACAGAGACATATATACAGGATATAAGGCTCAGAAAGAGACCTAACACTGATGAAGAAGAGGAGAAAGACCTACCACAATATACCTACACATTGGTGGTGGAAGAAGCCAGTTTCCCCCTTACTATGTAAAGCGCTTTGAGCAATTGGAAAAGTGCTACAGTAACTAAATTAGTTAATTAATTATTCATTATGATGAAGAAGAGGAGAGAGACCTACCGCTGATGAAGAAGAGGAGAGAGAGACCTACCGCTGATGAAGAGGAGGAGAGAGACCTACCGCTGATGAACAAGAGGAGAGAGAGACCTACCACTGATGAAGAAGAGGAGAGAGAGACCTACCACTGATGAAGAGGAGAGAGAGACCTACCGCTGATGAAGAAGAGGAGAGAGAGACCTACCGCTGATGAAGAGGAGAGAGAGACCTACTGCTGATGAAGAAGAGGAGAGAGAGACCTACCACTGATGAAGAGGAGAGCGACCTACCACTGATGAAGAGGAGAGAGAGACCTACCGCTGATGAAGAAGAGGAGAGAGAGACCTACCGCTGATGAAGAAGAGGAGAGAGACCTACAACTGATGAAGAAGAGGAGAGAGAGACCTACCGCTGATGAAGAGGAGAGAGAGACCTACCGCTGATGAAGAGGAGAGAGACCTACCGCTGATGAAGAGGAGAGAGAGACCTACCACTGATGAAGAGGAGAGAGAGACCTACCGCTGATGAAGAGGAGAGAGACCTACCGCTGATGAAGAGGAGAGCGACCTACCGCTGATGAAGAAGAGGAGAGAGACCTACCACTGATGAAGACGAGAGAGAGACCTACCGCTGATGAAGAGGAGAGAGACCTACCACTGATGAAGAAGAGGAGAGAGACCTACCACTGATGAAGATGGCCAGTGGAGCCGTGGTCAAAGGGATGACCAACGGTGACCCAGCGAAAAGAGAATAGATTATTCCTCCTATACTTTGGCCGATAATGGTCTTCTGGACATCTGAAAAGACACATACAGAGTCAGGTGTGTGTGTGTGTTTGTGTGAATTAATTAATTAAATAATTGAATTGAATTAATTAATGTTTATTTTATTTTTTTGTGTCAAATCGCCAAATTGGCAACCCATCCCTTATGGGATTAATTGACACAAAAAACAAACGGTACAATAATTCACTGTGGTAATTAAATGATCATTCTTCTTCTGGTGTTCTTTGCATTGTGAATCGCATAAAGAGTGAAAAAATGTAAAGTGAAAATCAATACATAACAGTAAATAAGGTTATCCAAACAATAATTATATCCCTAGAGCAGTAAAATAATATACATTACATTTACATTTTTGTAATTTAGCAGACGCTCTTATCCAGAGCGACTTACAGTTAGAGAATACATATATATATATATATACACTGCTCAAAAAAATAAAGGGAACACTTAAACAACACAATGTAACTCCAAGTCAATCACACTTCTGTGAAATCAAACTGTCCACTTAGGAAGCAACACTGATTGACAATACATTTCACATGCTGTTGTGCAAATGGAATAGACAACAGGTGGAAATTATAGGCAATTAGCAAGACACCCCCCAATAAAGGACTGGTTTTGCAGGTGGTGACCACAGACCACTTCTCAGTTCCTATGCTTCCTGGCTGATGTTTTGGTCACTTTTGAATGCTGGCGGTGCTTTCACTCTAGTGGTAGCATGAGACGGAGTCTACAACCCACACAAGTGGCTCAGGTAGTGCTGCTCATCCAGGATGGCACATCAATGCGAGCTGTGGCAAGAAGGTTTGCTGTGTCTGTCAGCGTAGTGTCCAGAGCATGGAGGTGCTACCAGGAGACAGGCCAGTACATCAGGAGACGTGGAGGAGGCCGTAGGAGGGCAACAACCCAGCAGCAGGACCGCTACCTCCGCCTTTGTGCAAGGAGGAGCAGGAGGAGCACTGCCAGAGCCCTGCAAAATGACCTCCAGCAGGCCACAAATGTGCATGTGTCTGCTCAAACGGTCAGAAACAGACTCCATGAGGGTGGTATGAGGGCCCGACGTCCACAGGTGGGGGTTGTGCTTACAGCCCAACACCGTGCAGGACGTTTGGCATTTACCAGAGAACACCAAGATTGGCAAATTCGCCACTGGCGCCCTGTGCTCTTCACAGATGAAAGCAGGTTCACACTGAGCACATGTGACAGACGTGACAGAGTCTGGAGACGCCGTGGAGAACGTTCTGCTGCCTGCAACATCCTCCAGCATGACCGGTTTGGCGGTGGGTCAGTCATGGTGTGGTGTGGCATTTCTTTGCGGGGCCGCACAGCCCTCCATGTGCTCGCCAGAGGTAGCCTGACTGCCATTAGGTACCGAGATGAGATCCTCAGACCCCTTGTGAGACCATATGCTGGTGCGGTTGGCCCTGGGTTCCTCCTAATGCAAGACAATGCTAGACCTCATGTGGCTGGAGTGTGTCAGCAGTTCCTGCAAGAGGAAGGCATTGATGCTATGGACCGCCCGTTCTCCAGACCTGAATCCAATTGAGCACATCTGGGACATCATGTCTCGCTCCATCCACCAACGCCACATTGCACCACAGACTGTCCAGGAGTTGGCGGATGCTTTAGTCCAGGTCTGGGAGGAGATCCCTCAGGAGACCATCCGCCACCTCATCAGGAGCATGCCCAGGCGTAGGGAGGTCATACAGGCACGTGGAGGCCACACACACTACTGAGCCTCATTTTGACTTGTTTTAAGGACATTACATCAATGTTGGATAAGCCTGTAGTGTGGTTTTCCACTTTAATTTTGAGGGTGACTCCAAATCCAGACCTCCATGGGTTGATACATTTGATTTCCATTGATAATTTTTGTGTGATTTTGTTGTCAGCACATTCAACTATGAGAAAGAAAAAAGAAAAAAGTATTTAATAAGATTATTTAATTCATTCAGATCTAGGATGTGTTATTTTAGTGTTCCCTTAATTTTTTTGAGCAGTGTATATATATATATATATTTTTTTTTTATACTGGCCCCCCCTGGGAATCGAACCCACAACCCTGGCGTTGCAAACGCCATGCTCTATCAACTGAGCTACATCCCTGCCGGCCATTCCCTCCCCTACCCTGGACGACGCTGGGCCAATTGTGCGCCGCCCCATGGGTCTCCCGGTCGCGGCCGGCTACGACAGAGCCTGGATTCGAACCAGGATCTAGTTGCACAGTTAGCACTGCGATGCAGTGCCTTAGACCACTGCGCCACTCAGGAGTTACATACTGTATATATACATTTTATATACACATACATGCAGTTGAAGTCGGAAGTTTACATACACTGAGGTTGGAGTCATTAAAACTCGTTTTTCAACCACTCCACAAATTTCTTGTTAACAAACTATAGTATTGGCAAGTCAGTTAGGACATCTACTTTGTGCATGACACAAGTCATTTTTCCAACAATTGTTTACAGACAGATTATTTCACTTATAATTCACTGTATCACAATTCCATTGGGTCAGAAGTTTACATACACTAAGTTGACTGTGCCTTTAAACAGCTTGGAAAATTCCAGAAAATTATGTCATGGCTTTAGAAGCTTCTGATAGGCTAATTGACATCATTTGAGTCAATTGAAGGTGTACCTGTGGATGTATTTCAAGGCCTACCTTCAAACTCAGTGCCTCTTTGCTTGACATCATGGGAAAATCAAAAGATATCAGCCAAGACCTCAGAAAAGAAATTGTAGACCTCCACAAGTCTGGTTCATCCTTGGGATCAATTTCCAAACACCTGATGGTACCACATTCATCTGTACAAACAATAGTACGCAAGTATAAACACCATGGGACCACGCAGCCGTCATACCGCTCAGGAAGGAGGAGGAAGGAGACGCGTTCTGTCTCCTAGAGATGAATGAACTTTGGTGCGAAAAGTGCAAATCAATCCCAGAACAACAGCAAAGGACCTTGTGAAGATGCTGGAGGAAACAGGTACAAAGTATCTATATCCACAGTAAAAGGAGTCCTATATCGAAATAACCTGAAAAGTCGCTCAGTAAGGAAGAAGCCACTGCTCCAAAACCGCCATAAAAAAGCCAGACTACGGTTTGCAACTGCACATGGGGACAAAGATCGTACTTTTTGGAGAAATGTCCTCTGGTCTGATGAAACAAAAATAGAACTGTTTGGCAATAATGACCGTCGTTATGTTTGGAGGAAAAAGGGGGCTGCTTACAAGCCGAAGAACACCATCCAAACCGTGAAGCACGGAGGTGGCAGCATCATGCTGTGGGGGTGCTTTGCTGCAGGAGGGACTGGTGCACTTCACAAAATAGATGGCATCATGAGGAAGGAAAATTATGTGGATATATTGAAGCAACATCTCAAGACATCAGTCAGAAAGTTAAAGCTTGGTCGCAAATGGGTCTTCCAAATCGACAATGACCCCAAGCATACTTCCAAAGTTGTGGCAAAATGGCTTAAGGACAACAAAGTCAAGGTATTGGAGTGGCCATCACAAAACCCTGACCTCAATTCTATAGAAAATTTGTTGGCAGAACTGAAAAAGCATGTGCGAGCAAGGAGGCCTACAATCCTGACTCAGTTACACCAGCTCTGTAAGGTGGAATGGGCCAAAATTCACCAAACCTATTGTGGGAAGCTTGTGGAAGGCTACCTGAAATGTTTGATGTAAGTTAAACAATTTAAAGGCAATGCTACCAAATACTAATTGAGTGTATGTAAACTTCTGACCCACTGGGAATGTGATGAAAGAAATAAAAGCTGAAATAAATCATTCTCTCTACTATTATTCTGACATTTCACATTCTTAGAATAAAGTGGTGATCCTAACTGACATAAGACAGGGTATTTTACTAGGATTAAATGTCAGGAATTGTGAAAAACGGAGTTAAAATGTATTTGGCTAAGGTGTACGTAAACTTCCGACTTCAACTGTACATACACACTGTATATATACATACATACATACATACATACATACATACATACATACAGTGGGGAGAACAAGTATTTTGCAGGTTTTCCTACTTACAAAGCATGTAGAGGTCTGTAATTTATATCATAGGTACACTTCAACTGTGAGAGACGGAATCTAAAACAAAAATCCAGAAAATCACATTGTATGATTTTTAAGTAATTAATTTGCATTTTATTGCATGACATAAGTATTTGATCACCTACCAACCAGTAAGAATTCCGGCTCTCACAGACCTGTTAGTTTTTCTTTAAGAAGTCCGCCTGTTCTCCACTCATTACCTGTATTAACTGCACCTGCTTGAACTCGTTACCTGTATAAAAGAAACCTGTCCACACACTCAATCAAACAGACTCCAACCTCTCCACAATGGCCAAGACCAGAGAGCTGTGTAAGGACATCAGGGATAAAATTGTAGACCTGCACAAGGCTGGGATGGGCTACAGGACAATAGGCAAGCAGCTTGGTGAGAAGGCAACAACTGTTGGCGCAATTATTAGAAAATTGAAGAAGTTCAAGATGACGGTCAATCACCCTCGGTCTGGGGCTCCATGCAAGATCTCACCTCGTGGGGCATCAATGATCATGAGGAAGGTGAGGGATCAGCCCAGAACTACACGGCAGGACCTGGTCAATGACCTGAAGAGAGCTGGGACCACAGTCTCAAAGAAAACCATTAGTAACACACTACGCCGTCATGGATTAAAATCCTGCAGCGCACGCAAGGTCCCCCTGCTCAAGCCAGCGCATGTCCCGTCTGAAGTTTGCCAATGACCATCTGGATGATCCAGAGGAGGAATGGGAGAAGGTCATGTGGTCTGATGAGACAAAAATAGAGCTTTTTGGTCTAAACTCCACTCGCCGTGTTTGGAGGAAGAAGAAGGATGAGTACAACCCCAAGAACACCATCCCAACCGTGAAGCATGGAGGTGGAAACATCATTCTTTGGGGATGCTTTTCTGCAAAGGGGACAGGACGACTGCACCATATTGAGGGGAGGATGGATGGGGCCATGTATCGCGAGATCTTGGCCAACAACCTCCTTCCCTCAGTAAGAGCATTGAAGATGGGTCGTGACTGGGTCTTCCAGCATGACAACGACCCGAAACACACAGCCAGGGCAACTAAGGAGTGGCTCCGTAAGAAGCATCTCAAGGTCCTGGAGTGGCCTAGCCAGTCTCCAGACCTGAAACCAATAGAAAATCTTTGGAGGGAGCTGAAAGTCCGTATTGCCCAGCGACAGCCCCGAAACCTGAAGGATCTGGAGAAGGTCTGTATGGAGGAGTGGGCCAAAAGTGTGTGCAAACCTGGTCAAGACCTACAGAAAACGTATGAGCTCTGTAATTGCAAAGAAAGGTTTCTGTACCAAATATTAAGTTCTGCTTTTCTGATGTATCAAATACTTATGTCATGCAATAAAATGCAAATTAATTACTTAAAAATCATACAATGTGATTTTCTGGATTTTTGTTTTAGATTCCGTCTCACAGTTGAAGTGTACCTATGATAAAAAATTACAGACCTCTACATGCTTTGTAAGTAGGAAAACCTGCAAAATCGGCAGTGTATCAAATACTTGTTCTCCCCACTGTACATACATACATATACACTGTATATATACACACATACATACAGTGAGGGAAAAATAAAAAGTATTTGATCCCCTGCTGATTTTGTACGTTTGCCCACTGACAAAGACATGATCAGTCTATAATTTTAATGGTAGGTTTATTTGAACAGTGAGAGACAGAATAACAACAAAAAATCTAAATAGAAAAATAATCTATTTAAAAAATAAAGCTTCATCTAAATATTCTGCAAACGGAAATACACAAAAATCAATTTTAGTTTCTCCTTATCGCTCAGCCACATAACGTGTGTGTTTGCGTGTGTCCGAGTCCGTGGCCGTGTATACCAATCTCTCCCCGTGTTCTCTCATCGTTGAGTGAGCCGAAAGCGATGGCAGGGAGGAGGATAGCAATGTACAGGAAGATAGTTGTTGTCATGTACTTCAGTACAGTCTTATTACTGCCTACTATACCTGGGGAGAGAGGGAGGAGGAGGTGGAGAGGAGGAGAGGAGGAGGGGAGGAGGAGGAGGCGGAGAGGAGGCGGAGAGGAGGAGGAGAGGAGGAGGAGGCGGAGAGGAGGGGAGGAGGAGGAGGCGGAGAGGAGGAGGAGGGGAGGAGGAGGAGGCAGAGAGGAGGCGGAGAGGAGAGTAGAGGAGGAGGAGAGGAGGAGGAGGAGAGGAGAGGGAGGAGGAGGAGGGGAGAGGGAGGAGGAGGAGAGGAGAGTAGAGAAGGAGGAGAAGAAGGAGGAGGAGGAGGAGAGGAGAGGGAGGAGGAGGCGGAGGAGGAGAGGAGGAGGAGGAGGAGGAGAAGAGAGGAGGAGGAGGCGGAGAGGAGGAGGAGGCGGAGAGGAGGAGAGGAGAGGAGAGGGAGGAGGATAAGAGGAGGAGGAGGAGAGGAGAGGGAGGAGGAGGAGGAGGAGGAGAGGGGAGGGAGGAGGAGGCGGAGGAGGAGAGGGGAGAAGGATAGGAGGAGGAGGAGGAGGAGAGTAGAGGAGAGGGAGGAGGAGGAGGAGGCAGAGAGGAGGAGGAGGAGGAGAAGAGGAGAGGGAGGAGGAGGAGGAGGCAGAGAGGAGGAGGAGGAGGAGGAGAGGAGAGTAGAGAAGGATAGGAGGAGGAGGAGGAGCGGAGGAGGAGGAGGAGGAGAGGAGAGTAGAGAAGGATAGGAGGAGGAGGAGGAGCGGAGGAGGAGGAGGAGGAGGAGGAGAGGAGAGGGAGGGGGGAGGCGGAGGAGGAGAGGAGAGTAGAGAAGGATAGGAGGAGGAGAGGAGAGGGAGGAGGAGGAGGAGGAGGAGAGGGAGGAGGAGAGGGAGGAGCAGGAGGAGGAGGAGGAGGAGAGGAGAGAAGGATAGGAGGAGGAGGAGAGGAGAGGGAGGAGGAGGAGGAGAGGAGAGTAGAGAAGGAGAGGAGGAGAGGGAGGGAGGAGGAGGAGAGGAGAGAAGGAGAGGAGGAGAGGAGAGGGAGGAGGAGGAGGAGGAGGAGGAGAGGGAGGAGAGGGAGGAAGAGAAGGAGGAGGAGGAGGAGCAGGAGGAGGAGAGGAGAGGGAGGAGGAGGAGGCTAGGTGTCAACTCAAAAACTCAATATACTTACTTGCTTCAATTACCCTGATTAGGAAAACACACAGTAACATACTGTTGTTCTATCTAGAATGGAGTTAATATACAGTATATACACACTACGGGTCAAAGGTTTGGACACACCTAGCTGCTTTTTCTTTATTTTTACTATTTTCTACATTTTAGAATAATAGTGAAGACATCAAAACTATGAAGTAACACATATGGAATCACGTATTAACCAAAAAAGTGTTAAACAAATCAAAATATATTTTATATCTGAGATTCTTCAAATAGCCACCCTTTGCCTTGATGACAGCTTTGCACACTCTTGGCATTCTCTCAACCAGCTTCATGAGGTAGTCACCTGGAATGCATTTCAATTAACAGGTGTGCCTTCCTAAAAGTTAATTTGTGGAATTCCTTCTTAATGCGTTAGAGCCAATCAGTTGTGTTGTGACAAGGTAGAGGGGGTATATAGAAGATTGCACTATTTGGTAAAATACCAAGTCCATATTATGGCAAGAACAGCTCAAATAAGCAAAGAGAAATGACAGTCCATCATTACTTTAAGACATGAAGGTCAGTCAACATGGAACATTTCAAGAACTCTAAAATTTTCTTCAAGTGCAGTCGCAAAAACCATGGAAGACCCAGAGTTACCGTTGCTGCAGAGGATAAGTTCATTAGAGTTACCAGCCTCAGAAATTGCAACCCAAATAAATGCTTCAGAGTTCAAGTAACAGACACATCTCAACATCAACTGTTCAGAGGAGACTGCGTGAATCAGTCCTTCATGGTCGACTTGCTGCAAAGAAACCACTACTAAAGGACACCAATAATAAGAAGAGACCTGCTTGGGCCAAGAAACACGAGCAATGGACATTAGACCGGTGGAAATATGTCCTTTGGTCTGGAGTCCAAATTGGAGATTTTTGGTTCCAACCGCTGTGTCTTTGTGAGACGCAGTGTAGGTGAACGGATGATCTCCGCATGTGTATTTCCCACCGTAAAGCATGGAGGAGTAGGTGTGATGGTGTGGGGTTGCTTTGCTGGTGACACTGTCTGTGATTTATTTTGAATTCAAGGCACACTTAACCAGCATGGCTACAACAGCATTCTGCAGCGATTCGCCATCCCATCTGGTTTGGGCTTAGTGGGACTATCATTTGTTTTTCAACAGGACAATGACCCAACACACCTCCAGGCTGTGTAAGGGCTATTTTATCAAGAAGGAGAGTGATGGAGTGCTGCAGCAGATGACCTGGCCTCCACAATCCCCCGACCTCAACCCAATTGAGATGGTTTGGGATGAGTCGGACGGCAGAGTGAAGGAAAAGCAGCCAACAAGTGCTCATCATATGTGGGAACTCCTTCAAGACTGTTGGAAAAGTATTCCAGGTGAAGCTGGTTGAGAGAATGCCAAGCGTGTGCAAAGCTGTCATCAAGGCAAAGGGTGGCTATTTGAAGAATCTCAAATATAAAATATATTTTGATTTGTTTAACACTTTTTTGGTTACTACATGATTCCATATGTGTTATTTCATAGTTTTGATGTCTTCACTATTATTCTACAATGTAGAAAATAGTAAAAATAAAGAAAAACCCTTGAATGAGTAGGTGTCCAAACTTTTGACAGGTATATATATATATAAAATATAATAATTGAAAATCAGAGAATAATGCAGTGAGAGACGCACCACTGAGGTGTTGACAGAAAAAACTGATTATCAAAGGAGTTTGGCCCAGCCTACCATCTGTGAAGTCTGAGGAGTAAAGTGGCAGTCTGCGACACAGGTCTTCATAAATCCCCCGCCCGGCCCTGAAGAAGTCTTTACACTGGAGAAACACAGGAGAGTTACAAATAAAAGTCAAAAGCACCATCAAACAATTTCTATATGAACCTACAGTTGAAGTCGGAAGTTCACATACATCTTACCCAAATACATTTCAACTCAGTTTTTCACACTTCCCGACATTTAATCCTAGTAAAAATGCCCTGTTTTAGGTCAGTTAGGATCACAACTTTATTTTAAGATTGTGAAATGTCAGAATAATAGTAGAGAGAATGATTTATTTCAGCTTTTATTTCTTTCATCACATTCCCAGTGGGTCAGAAGTTTACATACACTCAATTAGTATTTGGTAGCATTGCCTTTAAATTCTTTAACTTGGGTCAAACGTTTCGGGTAGCCTTCCACAAGCTTCCCACAATAGGTTTGGTGAATTTTGGCCCATTCCTCCTGACAGAGCTGGTGTAACTGAGTCAGGTTTGTAGGCTTCCTTGCTCGCACACGCTTTTTCAGTTCTGCCCACATATTTTCTATAGGATTGAGGTCAGGGCTTTGTGATGGCCACTCCAATACCTTGACTTTGTTGTCCTTAAGCCATTTTGCCACAACTTTGGAAGTATGCTTGGGGTCATTGTCGATTTGGAAGACCCATTTGCGACCAAACTTTAACTTCCTGACTGATGTCTTGAGATGTTGCTTCAATATATCCACATAATTTTCCTTCCTCATGATGCCATCTATTTTGTGAAGTGCACCAGTCCCTCCTGCAGCAAAGCACCCCCATAGCATGATGCTGCCACCCCCGTGCTTCACGGTTGGGATGGTGTTCTTCGGCTTGCATAACCAACATAACGATGGTCATTATTGCCAAACAGTTCTATTTTTGTTTCATCAGACCAGAGGACATTTCTCCAAAAAGTACGATCTTTGTCCCCATGTGCAGTTGCAAACCGTAGTCTGGCTTTGTTATGGCGGTTTTGGAGCAGTGGCTTCTTCCTTGCTGAGCGACTTTTCAGGTTATGTCGATATAGGACTCCTTTTACTGTGGATATAGATACTTTTGTACCGGTTTCCTTCAGCATCTTCACAAGGTCCTTTGCTGTTGTTCTGGGATTGGTTTGCACTTTTCGCACCAAAGTACGTTCATCTCTAGGAGACAGAACGCGTCTCCTTCCTGAGCGGTATGACGGCTGCGTGGTCCCATGGTGTTTATACTTGCGTACTATTGTTTGTACAGATGAACGTGGAACCTTCAGGCATTTGGAAATTGCTCCCAAGGATGAACAAGACTTGTGGAGGTCTACAATTTTTCTTCTGAGGTCTTGGCTGATTTATTTTGATTTTCCCATGATGTCAAGCAAAGAGGCACTGAGTTTGAAGGTAGGCCTTGAAATACATCCACAGGTACACCTCCAATTGACTCAAATTATGTCAATTAGCCTATCAGAAGCTTCTAAAGCCATGACATAATTTTCTGGAATTTTCCAAGCTGTTTAAAGGCACAGTCAACTTAGTGTATGTAAACTTCTGACCCACTGGAATTGTGATACAGTGAATTATAAGTGAAATAATCTGTCTGTAAACAATTGTTGGAAAATGTACTTGTGTCATGCAAAGTAGATGTCCTAACCGACTTGCCAAAACTATAGTTTGTTAACAAGAAATGTGTGAAGAAAAAAAAAAAAACGAGTTTTAATGACTCCAACCTAAGTATATGTAAACTTCCGACTTCAACTGTATATTTACTTGTTATAAACTTATATTTACAGGCAAAAAATTGTATATGTTTATTTTAAGTAAAAGTTAAATGGTTAGAGGTCCCCTTATTCTGGTAGACTATGGGCCTGTCCCAAATGGTAGTCTATACCATATATATATATATAAATATAAATGCACTACTTTTAGTTCTGGTCTGGGGAATAGGTTGCCATTTGAGTACTGTTAGTGTCTGTTAGGAAGTTTCAGTACAAATTTATTATTGCAGACAGATCATTTGCTCCTTGGAAATTTGATTTTTTTGTGGGGGAAAAATTCATTATGCGAGAAATGGCGGTGGAAACTCCTTTATGCGCAAATATTGATATACACTGAACAAAAATATGAACGCAACATGTAAAGTGTTGGGCCCATGTTTCATGAGCTGAAATAAAATATCCCCGAAATGTTCCATATGCACAAAAAGCTTATTTCTCTAAAATGTTGTGCACAAATTTGTTTACATCCCTGTTAGTGAGCATTTCTCCTTTACCAAGATAATCCATCCACCTGACAGGCGTGGCATATCAAGAAGCTGATTAAACAGCATGATCATTACACAGGTGCACCTTGTGCTGGGGACAATAAACGGCCACTCTAAAATGTTTTGTCACACAACACAATGCCACAGATGTCTTAAGTTTTGAGTGAGGGTGCATGCTGAAAAATTTCTTCACAAACTGTCAGAAAGCGTCTCAGGGAAGCTCATCTGCGTGCTCGTCGTCCTCACCAGGGTCTTGACCTGACTGCAGTTTGGCATCGTAACTGACTTCATTGGGCAAATGCTCACCTTTGATGGCCACTGGCATGCTGGAGAAGTGTGCTCTTCAGGGATGAATCCTGGTTTCAACTGTACCGGGAAGATGGCAGACGTGTGGGCGAACGGTTTGCTGATGTCAACATTGTGAACAGAGTGCCCCATGGTGGCGGTGAGGTTATGGTATGGGCAGGCATAAGCTACAGACAACGATGGCAATTTGAATGCACAGAGATAACGTGAGGAGATCCTGAGGCCCATTGTCGTGCCATTCATCCGCCGCCATCACCTCATGTTTCAGCATGATAATGCACGGCCCCATGTCGCAAGAATCTGTACACAATTCCTTGAAGCTGAAAATGTCCCAGTTCTTCCATGGCCTGCATACTCAGACTCTCCCCTCTTCTCACCAGACCAATTGAACCTATGACTGCACTATGGACCTCACCAGGGTACCTATGACTGCCCTATGGACCTCACCAGGGTACCTATGACTGGACTATGGACCTCACCAGAGTACCTATGACTGCCCTATGGACCTCACCAGGGTACCTATGACTGCCCTATGGACCTCACCAGGGTACCTATGACTGGACTATGGACCTCACCAGGGTACCTATGACTGGACTATGGACCTCACCAGGGTACCTATGACTGGACTATGGACCTCACCAGGGTACCTATGACTGCACTATGGACCTCACCAGGGTACCTATGACTGCACTATGGACCTCACCAGACCTATGACTGCACTATGGACCTCACCAGGGTACATATGACTGGACTATGGACCTCACCAGGGTACCTATGACTGCACTATGGACCTCACCAGACCTATGACTGCACTATGGACCTCACCAGGGTACCTATGACTGCCCTATGGACCTCACCAGGGTACCTATGACTGCCCTATGGACCTCACCAGGGTACCTATGACTGCACTATGGACCTCACCAGGGTACCTATGACTGCCCTATGGACCTCACCAGGGTACCTATGACTGCACTATGGACCTCACCAGGGTACCTATGACTGCCCTATGGACCTCACCAGGGTACCTATGACTGGACTATGGACCTCACCAGGGTACCTATGACTGGACTATGGACCTCACCAGGGTACCTATGACTGGACTATGGACCTCACCAGGGTACCTATGACTGCACTATGGACCTCACCAGGGTACCTATGACTGGACTATGGACCTCACCAGACCTATGACTGCACTATGGACCTCACCAGGGTACCTATGACTGCACTATGGACCTCACCAGGGTACCTATGACTGGACTATGGACCTCACCAGGGTACCTATGACTGCACTATGGACCTCACCAGGGTACCTATGACTGGACTATGGATTGTAAGGCTGTATGATACGGTCCCAACACACAGGTTTTCTGGAGACTTGTGGGAGGAGTGCTGATGACATCTGTATGTTCTTTCTGTAGCCTGATTGCATCCAGACTGAGTTGAAATCTGCACACAATGCATCCCTGACCACCTCCTGAAGTGGTCAACCAGATCTGAACACAATCAGACCACAAAGCGACTTTTATGCCCATCTTTTCAATGCGATCTTTGTATTCTGATAGCAGAAGTCGCATGTAAGTGTCAAGTTTAAACACAACCAGTGAGCTATCAGAGGGTAACAAAGAAAGCCTTGGCTGAGAATTAAGATGGAGTAGAGCCCTCCTAATACGTACAGTAGCCTGCTGAGCCCAGACAGAGAGATAACCAAGCCCTCCTAATACGTACAGTAGCCTGCTGACCCCAGACAGAGAGATAACCAAGCCCTCCTAATACGTACAGTAGCCTGCTGAGCCCAGACAGAGAGATAACCAAGCCCTCCTAATACATACAGTAGCCTGCTGAGCCCAGACAGAGAGATGACCAAGCCCTCCTAATACGTACAGTAGCCTGCTGAGCCCAGACAGAGAGATAACCAAGCCCTCCTAATACGTACAGTAGCCTGCTGACCCCAGACAGAGAGATGACCAAGCCCTCCTAATACGTACAGTAGCCTGCTGACCCCAGACAGAGAGATAACCAAGCCATCCTAATACGTACAGTAGCCTGCTGACCCCAGACAGAGAGATAACCAAGCCCTCCTAATACGTACAGTAGCCTGCTGACCCCAGACAGAGAGATAACCAAGCCCTCCTAATACGTACAGTAGCCTGCTGACCCCAGACAGAGAGATAACCAAGCCCTCCTAATACGTACAGTAGCCTGCTGAGCCCAGACAGAGAGATAACCAAGCCCTCCTAATACGTACAGTAGCCTGCTGAGCCCAGACAGAGAGATAACCAAGCCCTCCTAATACGTACAGTAGCCTGCTGAGCCCAGACAGAGAGATAACCAAGCCCTCCTAATACGTACAGTAGTCTGCTGAGCCCAGACAGAGAGATAACCAAGCCCTCCAAATACATACAGTAGCCTGCTGACCCCAGACAGAGAGATAACCAAGCCCTCCTAATACGTAGAGTAGCCTGCTGAGCCCAGATAGAGAGATAACCAAGCCCTCCTAATACGTACAGTAGCCTGCTGACCCCAGACAGAGAGATAACCAAGCCCTCCTAATATGTACAGTAGCCTGCTGACCCCAGACAGAGAGATGACCAAGCCCTCCTAATACGTACAGTAGCCTGCTGACCCCAGACAGAGAGATGACCAAGCCCTCCTAATACGTACAGTAGCCTGCTGACCCCAGACAGAGAGATGACCAAGCCCTCCTAATACGTACAGTAGCCTGCTGACCCCAGACAGAGAGATAACCAAGCCCTCCTAATACGTACAGTAGCCTGCTGACCCCAGACAGAGAGATGACCAAGCCCTCCTAATACGTACAGTAGCCTGCTGACCCCAGACAGAGAGATAACCAAGCCCTCCTAATACGTACAGTAGCCTGCTGACCCCAGACAGAGAGATAACCAAGCCCTCCTAATACGTACAGTAGCCTGCTGACCCCAGACAGAGAGATAACCAAGCCCTCCTAATACGTACAGTAGCCTGCTGACCCCAGACAGAGAGATAACCAAGCCCTCCTAATACGTACAGTAGCCTGCTGAGCCCAGACAGAGAGATAACCAAGCCCTCCTAATACGTACAGTAGCCTGCTGAGCCCAGACAGAGAGATAACCAAGCCCTCCTAATACGTACAGTAGCCTGCTGAGCCCAGACAGAGAGATAACCATGCCCTCCTAATACGTACAGTAGTCTGCTGAGCCCAGACAGAGAGATAACCAAGCCCTCCAAATACGTACAGTAGCCTGCTGACCCCAGACAGAGAGATAACCAAGCCCTCCTAATACGTAGAGTAGCCTGCTGAGCCCAGACAGAGAGATAACCAAGCTCTCCTAATACGTACAGTAGCCTGCTGACCCCAGACAGAGAGATGACCAAGCCCTCCTAATACGTACAGTAGCCTGCTGACCCCAGACAGAGAGATGACCAAGCCCTCCTAATACGTACAGTAGCCTGCTGACCCCAGACAGAGAGATAACCAAGCCCTCCTAATACGTACAGTAGCCTGCTGAGCCCAGACAGAGAGATAACCAAGCCCTCCTAATACGTACAGTAGTCTGCTGAGCCCAGACAGAGAGATAACCAAGCCCTCCTAATACGTACAGTAGCCTGCTAACCCCAGACAGAGAGATAACCAAGCCCTCCTAATACGTACAGTAGCCTGCTGAGCCCAGACAGAGAGATAACCAAGCCCTCCTAATACGTACAGTAGCCTGCTGACCCCAGACAGAGAGATGACCAAGCCCTCCTAATACGTACAGTAGCCTGCTGACCCCAGACAGAGAGATAACCAAGCCCTCCTAATACGTACAGTAGCCTGCTGACCCCAGACAGAGAGATAACCAAGCCCTCCTAATACGTACAGTAGCCTGCTGACCCCAGACAGAGAGATAACCAAGCCCTCCTAATACGTACAGTAGCCTGCTGACCCCAGACAGAGAGATAACCAAGCCCTCCTAATACGTACAGTAGCCTGCTGAGCCCAGACAGAGAGATAACCAAGCCCTCCTAATACGTACAGTAGCCTGCTGAGCCCAGACAGAGAGATAACCAAGCCCTCCTAATACGTACAGTAGCCTGCTGAGCCCAGACAGAGAGATAACCAAGCCCTCCTAATACGTACAGTAGTCTGCTGAGCCCAGACAGAGAGATAACCAAGCCCTCCAAATACGTACAGTAGCCTGCTGACCCCAGACAGAGAGATAACCAAGCCCTCCTAATACGTACAGTAGCCT
>NC_059216.1:15288169-15450669 GCF_020615455.1 Coregonus clupeaformis
TAATAGAAAACATTAGAATCCTCCCTCATCTTAAACGACACCGACCGCCACTGGTCCACAAGTGAAATTATTTGCTGTATTCCTAAACAAAAGCACCAATGCATGAACAATTGTAAAGGATGAATTGCATGAAGAAATATTTGTGGAAATATATCCATGACCAGATATTAAAATGTAATGTGTTGATTGTATCAGATACTGGGCCCTTATACGCATGCCTTTACACATGAACCAATCTGTCTTCTCTTTACGCTTCGAGTCCACAGTCAGCACACAGCTTCGGGGCTTTGTGTGAGCAAACCCCACAAACAAATCGGTTGCATTGGGCACAGTTTTCATGGGCCTTGTCTCGTGTGCACCTGCCGACTTGACATTATTACTTTTTTTTCCAGAGTAGAAGCTGTGTTACATGGGGACGCACTGCCTCCTTGGCTGCCTCCTCGGCTGCCTCCTTGACGGCCTCCTTGACGGCCTCCTTGACGGCCTGCTTGACGGCCTGCTTGACGGCCTCCTTGCCGGCCTGCTTGATGGCCTGCTTGGCGGCCTGCTTGACGGCCTGCTTGACGGCTTCAGCTGCTTTCTTGGCATTCATGTGGTTCTCACGAAGCTCACATCCAGATCTATGATGAAATCTCTCCAGCTGACTGTCTTGTCGAGGCATTGCTTGTACAACACATGCACGTTGATATCAGCCATGTCGATCACGTTGTAGAACACCTCAACAGGCCAGCGGCGAGAACAGTCTGGACATCTGGTGGAGTGCATCCACACCAACCTACTGCATTAAATACAATAGAAAAGGTTTGAATGATATAGAATAACAATACTAATAGTAATAACAATAAAATGAATGTAATATAATATTTGGTGTTTGGCAGATGAAAGGCTATCTGGACAAGGCAGAGATGTAGTATAGCTTGGTGTCATATCGTCTGTCACCGTCTTCGGTTTCTTCTTCTGGTCGCCGGTGGCAACAGTGGGATGCATGGTGCTGAGGATTAAACACTTTTATTTATTTGACATCTGAGTGTTGCTTTACCACTCTCCATCACACTAGTCTTCTTTGTTTGTTCCCTGTTCCTAGCAGGCTAGTCTTCAGTCTTCTTTGCGATCAACTTGTCTGCAGGGAAATTGATGTGAAGAAGTTGTCCATGGTTATATTTCCAACTAGCTCTCAGTCTCACGTCATCCATGTTTCTCAAACATCAAAATTCGAAATTGTTGCAAACATCAAATGTTGAAAAGTTTAAGGTTAAGTTTAGGCATTAACTTCAAAATCTTAAGGTTAGGCAATAACTCTGAATGGTTAAGGTAAGGGTTAAGGTTTGGGATAGACTTTAACCAAAAATCTCAAAAACAACTTTCCATAGCTGGATTCAAACTTGCAACCTTTGAAATCAGAGGCAGAGTCTTAAACCCATCCACCATCCCCTAGCAAAACCGAAACCTATTGGAAGATAACAGCGCTCACTGTTGCCCCTAGTGGCCGGTTTTCACGTCATCTCCCGACGTCCTCAGACATGGATGGACGTCCAATACTGACCTGTATCACAGGTGAACTGGCTGCTCATTTTTGCCTTTGCCCATGTAAGGCTCAAATCAAATTACATTTTATTGGTCAACAGTGCAGTAGCATCTAACAATTCATAACAATACCCACAAATCTAAAAAGTAAAAGAATGGAATTAAGAAATATATTAATATTAGGACGAGCAATGTCGGAGTGGCATTGACTAAAATACAGTAGAATAGAATACAGTATATACATATGAGATGAGTAAAGCAGTATGTAAACATTATTAAAGTGACTAGTGTTCCATTATTAAAGTGACCAGTGATTCCATGTCTATGTATATAGGGCAGCAGCCTCTAAGGTGCAGGGTTGAGTAACCGGGTGGTAGCCGGCTAGTGATGGCTATTTAACAGTCTGATGGCCTTGAGATAGAAGCTGTTTTTCAGTCTCTCGGTCCCAGCTTTGATGCACCTGTACTGACCTCGGCTTCTGGATGATAACGGGGTGAACAGGCAGTGGCTCGGGTGGTTGATGTCCTTGATAATATTTTTGGCCTTCCTGTGACACCGGGTGCTGTAGGTGTCCTGGAGGGCGGGTAGTTTGCCCCCGGTGATGCGTTGGACTGACCGCACCACCCTCTGGAGAGCCCTGCGCACCACCATCTCAAAGCCACAGTCTCAGACAGTCGCTCACCCGCTGGCCTGGTTTCATTTTTCCCCTGATATGGAAAGCCACTAAGGAAAGTACTTGGTTTCGACATCGGCGGCTAACCAAAACTTAATTCCAAATTTGTCCAGTTTGTTGGCCATGTATTGGGTAAAATGGCACTAAGCCTTGGTTGTGAACAGTTGCTCTCCAACAGTTATGTTCTCTTCTGGCTTGTAACAAGCAATGTCTGAGACGGCGGTGAACTAGTCTGTCTGCACGCGTATTGGTCTTGTCACCTTATCATCAAACGCAGGTGTTGATAGTCTCTCTGAGACAGGTGTTGATAATCTCTCTGTTGCATGGTCTCTCTGACCCCTATCAGACGAAAATGAGTCCACACATCCATGCTCTTTCTGCCATTTGCCCCGAGGACCAGTGGAGGCTGCTGAGGGGAGGATGGCTTATAATAATGGCTGGAACGGAGCAAATGGAACGGCATCAAACATGTTTGATGTACTTGATTCCATTCCACCGATTCCGCTCCAGCTATTACCAAGATCCCGTCCTCCCCAATTAAGGTGCCACCAACCTCCTGTGCCAAGGACATAGAAGAGTGCAATAAATGGTTAGAGTTCATACATAGACATGTCCCACGCACTGTTTCCTTTTCTGTGCTAATGAGCGACAGTACCTCTGATGTGCTGCAACATAACATCTGTCACATAAACAACAACAAAAATGTTGAGTGCGCTGGCAATTTGTCTCTGGAAGAATATTCTGGTAGTGTGAAGTGTAGGGCCTGCTCTCTCTGGGAGAATATTCTGGTTGTGTGAAGTGTAGGGCCTGCTCTCTCTGGGAGAATATTCTGGTAGTGTGAAGTGTAGGGTCTGCTCTCTCTGGGAGAATATTCTGGTAGTGTGAAGTGTAGGGTCTGCTCTCTCTGGGAGAATATTCTGGTAGTGTGAAGTGTAGGGCCTGCTCTCTCTGAGAGAATATTCTGGTAGTGTGAAGTGTAGGGTCTGCTCTCTCTGGGAGAATATTCTGGTAGTGTGAAGTGTAGGGCCTGCTCTCTCTGGGAGAATATTCTGGTAGTGTGAAGTGTAGGGCCTGCTCTCTCTGGGAGAATATTCTGGTAGTGTGAAGTGTAGGGCCTGCTCTCTCTGGGAGAATATTCTGGTAGTGTGAAGTGTAGGGCCTGCTCTCTCTGGGATAATATTCTGGTAGTGTGAAGTGTAGGGCCTGCTCTCTCTGGGAGAATATTCTGGGCCTTTCTGTTGTGCTCTCGTCACTCTTTACTACCCAAACCGTGCCATCCCTGCCAGACTCCTGTCTCACCGTTGCAGTTGGGATCACCGTCTCAGTTGGCCCTGTTATGGTTTTTCTGCGGCGAGGCTCAGGCATCGGAGGCAGAGGCTCGAAGTCAACATCAGAATCAGATGATTTCAAGCTCAATATCTGATCTTCCATCCGACTCCAGCTCATCTAAATTCTGCAGCATTTGCAATGCTGTCAGTGCGTCCATTTGTTTGGGGGCATATTTTTTGGGGCCTGTGGCAGTTCTAGAAATCGGATCATTTTCGATCCTATTTTGACAGGTTGCTAGATGAAACAGCTTACATTCTGAATGCTAGGCTACCATCTCAGTTGTCTCTGGAATACAAATGGTATTGAGCCCTGCTGCTAATGTAAAGTAACTGTCCATAAAAATATTTATACACACTACCAGTCAAAAGTTTGGACACAGCTACTCATTCCAGGGTTTTTCTTTATTTTTTAAACTATTTTCTACATTGTGGAATAACAGTGAAGACATCAAAACTATGAAATAACACATATGGAATCATGTAGTAACTAAAAGAAGTGTTAAAGAAATCAAAATATGTTATATTTTAGATTCTTCAAAGTATCCACCCTTTGCCTTGATGACAGCTTTGCACACTCTTGGCACACTCTTTCCCAAAATAATTTATCATAATTTATCGCAGATTTATCGTTATCGCAAGAAATTAGTCAATTTATGGTGATATGGCTTTATATTGCCCAGCTCTTTCCCCCTTCTGATAACCAGGTGGCGAATCGCATCTCTGCATGTCTGGCAGACATATCAGTATGGATGACGGATCACCACCTCAAGCTGAACCTTGGCAAGACGGAGCTGCTCTTCCTCCCGGGGAAGGACTGCCCGTTCCATGATCTCGCCATCACGGTTGACAACTCCGTTGTGTCCTCCTCCCAGAGTGCGAAGAGCCTTGGCGTGACCCTGGACAACACCCTGTCGTTCTCCGCTAACATCAAGGCGGTGACCCGATCCTGCAGGTTCATGCTCTACAACATTGGGAGAGTACGACCCTGCCTTACACAGGAAGCGGCACAGGTCCTAATCCAGGCACTTGTCATCTCCCGTCTGGATTACTGCAACTCGCTGTTGGCTGGGCTCCCTGCCTGTGCCATTAAACCCCTACAACTCATCCAGAATGCCGCAGCCCGTCTGGTGTTCAACCTTCCCAAGTTCTCTCACGTCACCCCGCTCCTCCGCACACTCCACTGGCTTCCAGTTGAAGCTCGCATCCGTTACAAGACCATGGTGCTTGCCTATGGAGCAGTGAGGGGAACGGCACCTCCGTACCTTCAGGCTCTGATCAGTCCCTACACCCAAACGAGGGCATTGCGTTCATCCACCTCTGGCCTGCTGGCACCCCTACCTCTGCGGAAGCACAGTTCCCGCTCAGCCCAGTCAAAACTGTTCGCTGCTCTGGCACCCCAATGGTGGAACAAGCTCCCTCACAACGCCAGGACAGCGGAGTCACTCACCACCTTCCGGAGACATTTGAAACCCCACCTCTTTAAGGAATACCTGGGATAGGATACAGTAATCCTTCTACCCCCCCCCCCCCCTAAAAAAATAAAAAATATATTAAAAAATTATATATATACAGGTAAAAGTCAGTAAATTAGAATATTTTGAAAAACTTGATTTATTTCAGTAATTGCATTCAAAAGGTGTAACTTGTACATTATATTTATTCATTGCACACAGACTGATGCATTCAAATGTTTATTTCATTTAATTTTGATGATTTGAAGTGGCAACAAATGAAAATCCAAAATTCCGTGTGTCACAAAATTAGAATATTGTGTAAGGGTTACATTTTGAAGACACCTGGTGCCACAAACTAATCAGCTGATTAACTCAAAACACCTGCAAAGGGCTTTAAATGGTCTCTCAGTCCAGTTCTGAAGCCTACACAAACATGGGGAAGACTTCAGATTTGACAGCTGTCCAAAAGGCGACCATCGACACATTGCACAAGGAGGGAAAGACACAAAAGGTTATTGCAGAAGAGGCTGGCTGTTCTCAGAGCTCTGTGTCCAAACACATTAATAGAGAGGCAAAGGGAAGGAAAAACTGTGGTCAGAAAAAAGTGTACAAGCGATAGGGATCACCGCGCCTAGTCAAGATTGTGAAAAAAAACCCATTCAAAAATGTGGGGGAGATTCACAAGGAGTGGACAGCTGCTGGAGTCAGGGCTTCAAGATCCACCACCAAGAGACGCTTGAAAGACATGGGTTTCAACTGCCGCATTACTCGTGTCAAGCCACTGTTGACCAAGAAACAGCGCGAAAAGCGTCTCACCTGGGCTAAGGAAAAAAAGAGCTGGACTGCTGCTGAGTGGTCTAAAGTCATGTTTTCTGACGAAAGCAAATTTTGCATTTCCTTTGGAAATCGAGGTCCCAGAGTCTGGAGGAAGACAGGAGAGGCACAGGATCCACGTTGCCTGAAGTCTAGTGTAAAGTTTCCACCATCAGTGATGGTTTGGGGTGCCATGTCATCTGCTGGTGTCGGTCCACTCTGTTTCCTGAGATCCAGGGTCAACGCAGCCGTCTACCAGCAAGTTTTAGAGCACTTCATGCTTCCTGCTGCTGACCTGCTCTATGGAGATGGAGATTTCAGGTTCCAACAGGACTTGGCGCCTGCACACAGCGCAAAATCTACCCGTGCCTGGTTTACGGACCATGGTATTTCTGTTCTAAATTGGCCAGCCAACTCCCTGACCTTAGCCCCATAGAAAATCTGTGGGGTATTGTGAAAAGGAAGATGCAGAATGCCAGACCCAACAACGCAGAAGAGTTGAAGGCCACTATCAGAGCAACCTGGGCTCTCATAACACCTGAGCAGTGCCAGAAACTCATCGACTCCATGCCACGCCGCATTAATGCAGTAATTGAGGCAAAAGGAGCTCCAACCAAGTATTGAGTATTGTACATGCTCATATTTTTCATTTTCATACTTTTCAGTTGGCCAACATTTCTAAAAATCCCTTTTTGTATTAGCCTTAAGTAATATTCTAATTTTGTGACACACAGAATTTTGGATTTTCATTTGTTGCCACTTCAAATCATCAAAATTAAATGAAATAAACATTTGAATGCATCAGTCTGTGTGCAATGAATAAATATAATGTACAAGTTACACCTTTTGAATGCAATTACTGAAATAAATCAAGTTTTTCAAAATATTCTAATTTACTGACTTTTACCTGTATATATTGTAAAGTGGTTATCCCACTGGCTATAGGGTGAATGCACCAATTTGTAAGTCGCTCTGGATAAGAGCGTCTGCTAAATGACGTAAATGTAAATGTAAATGTAGATAAGGTGATACTGATGAGTTGGGCAAAGAGGAGACACATTTGAGGAGAAAAGGGGGTTGAGGTTAGACCATCAGACTGAAGCATAAAGGAAAGGCTGGATGGAAAGTAAAGGGTTTGTAAAGGATGACATAGTTACCATTCTGAGTGGTGCCAGGATGAGGATGACATAACGGACTTCACAGCAGTTCTGTCCCCAGTTCTGAGGCCGCTCCAGACGAGAGATACAGACATGACGTCTCTGGAGACTTTTCACATTGCAGCTGGAACACAGATAACACATCATACAGAGGTTATAACACATCACACAGGTTATAACACATCATACAGAGGTTCTAACATATCATACAGAGGTTCTAACACATCATACCGAGGTTATAACACATCACACAGATTATAACGCATCATACCGAGGTTATAACACATCATGCAAAGGTTATAACATATCATGCAGAGGTTATAACACATCACACAGGTTATAACACATAATACAGGTTATAACACATAATCTTCAAAAGCAGGCTATTTGGGTGGTCCCCGTCTCAGAAGTGCAGAGTGTTTGGTGCAGCCGGTACCTCTTAGTTCCCAAGAGCGATGGAATGTTGCGCCCCATCCCGAACTTGCATGTTTTAAACAAGCACCTCAAGGTTTGCAAGTTCAAAATGCTCACACTACACTGGCTATTGCAGTCGGTAGGCCCCAGCGATTGGTACGCGTCCATGGATCTGAACGATGTGTATTTTCATGTGGCTATACATCCTCCCCACAGAAAGTTTCGGAGGTTTCATTTCGAGGGTGTGGCCTACGAGTTTCTGGTCCTGCCTTTCAGGCTCTCCCCATCGCACCTTTTCTATGGAGGTGGAGGCGGCTTTGGTACTGGTGCGGTGCCAGTGGATAAGAGTATTGGCCTATCTGGATGATTGGCTGGTCATAGCAGGTGGAGCTCCACACTGTCACGCTGGTTTCCATATTCAGTCTCTAGGGTTCATAGTGAATAAAAAAAAAATTGTTTGACTCCGGCTCAGCACATTTAGTTTCTGGGTCTCGTTCTGGACTCGGTTCTGAATCATGCATTTTTGTCCCAACAGAGGAGGGTCGCATTCTAGGTCTGTCTGGTACGGTTCCTCTATGATAGCTGTGGTGCCACTGGGACTTCTGTTGATGTGTCTGCTTCAGCGCTGGCTGATTGCTACACGTCTAGACGCATCTCGCCACTGCCATCGGTTGCTCAAGGTATCCCTGCCGTGCCGAAGGGCGTTGACTCCTTGGAGAGACCCCGTCACTGCTGTTGCATACCTCGAACATGATTACGACTATACAGAAGAAGGTTGTATACATATAAGTAGAGAGTTGGTGTCAGGTTAAATGACTTTTCTTACAAGAGCTTTTTGAGCAGGGCCTTTGTTTTTCCACAGTGAAAGTACATATGGCAGCCATGCTCTGTGTGAGCCTCCGTTTGAACCAATGGAGTCCATGGACCTTAAGGTCCTTTCCTACAATACTGCCCTGCTCATGGCCTTGGCATCGGCAAAGCACGTTGGTACCTCTAAGCTCATCACTAAGCTAAGGATCCTGGGACTAAACACATCCCTCTGCAACTGGATCCTGGACTTCCTGACGGGCCGCCCCCAGGTGGTAAGGGTAGGTAACAACACATCTGCCACACTGATCCTCAACACGGGGGCCCCTCAGGGGTGCGTGCTCAGTCCCCTCCTGTACTCTCTGTTCACCCATGACTGCATGGCCAGGCACGACTCCAACACCATCATTAAGTTTGCCGACGACACAACAGTGGTAGGCCTGATCACCGACAACGATGAGACAGCCTATAGGGAGGAGGTCAGAGATCTGGCCGTGTGGTGCCAGGACAACAACCTCTCCCTCAACATGACCAAGACAAAGGAGATGATTGTGGACTACAGGAAAAAAAAGAGGACTGAGCACGCCCCCATTCTCATCGACGGGGCTGTAGTGGAACAGGTTGAGAGCTTCAAGTTCCTTGGTGTCCACATCACCAATGAACTATCATGGTCCAAACACACCAAGACAGTCGTGTAGAGGGCACGACAAAGCCTATTCCCCCTCAGGAGACTGAAAAGATTTGGCATGGGTCCTCAGATCCTAAAAAAATTATACAGCTGCACCATCGAGAGCATCCTGACTGGTTGCATCACCGCCTGCTTGGCCTCCGACCGCAAGGCACTACAGAGGGTAGTGTGTACGGCCCAGTACATCACTGGGGCAAAGCTTCCTGCCATCCAGGACCTCTATACCAGGCGGTGTCAGAGGAAGGCCCTCAAAATTGTCAAAGACTCCAGCCACCCTAGTCATAGACTGTTCTCTCTGCTACCGCACGGCAAGCGGTACCGGAGTGCCAAGTCTAGGTCCAAAAGACTTCTCAACAGCTTCTACCCCCAAGCCATAAGACTCCTGAACAGCTAATCATGGCTACCCGGACTATTTGCACTGCCCCCCACCCCATCCTTTTACGCTGCTGCTACTCTGTTAATTATTTATGCATAGTCACTTTAACTCTACCCACATGTACATATTACCTCAACTACCTCAACTAGCCGGTGCCCCGCACATTGACTCTGCAACGGTACCCCCCTGTATATATAGCCTCCCTACTGTCACTTTATTTTACTTCTGCTCTTTTTTTTCTCAACACTTTTTTTTGTTGTTGTTTTATTTTTACTTTTTTTTGTTTAAAATAAATGCACTGTTGGTTAAGGGCTGTAAGTAAGCATTTCACTGTAATGTCTGCACCTGTTGTATTCGGCGCATGTGACCAATACAATTTGATTTGATTTGATTTGATCTCCACGCGCTTTCAGTCACTTCCTGTTTGGAGTTCGCGCCTGGCGACTCCAAGGTGGTGTTACGTTTTTGCTCCCAAGGTTACGCCTATATATTACAGGTCCCTATATATTACAGGTCCCTATATCTAACAGGTCCCTATATATTACAGGTCCCTATATATTACAGGTCCCTATATCTAACAGGTCCCTATATATTACAGGTCCCTATATATTACAGGTCCCTATATATTACAGGTCCCTATGTCTTACAGGTCCCTATGTCTAACAGGTCCCTATATATTACAGGTCCCTATATATTACAGGTCCCTATATATTACAGGTCCCTATATATTACAGGTCCCTATATATTACAGGTCCCTATATATTACAGGTCCCTATAAATTACATCCCTATATATTACAGGTCCCTATATATTACAGGTCCCTATATATTACAGGTCCCTATATATTACAGGTCCCTATATCTAACAGGTCCCTATATATTACAGGTCCCTATATATTACAGGTCCCTATATCTAACAGGTCCCTATATATTACAGGTCCCTATATATTACAGGTCCCTATATCTAACAGGTCCCTATATATTACAGGTCCCTATATATTACAGGTCCCTATATATTACAGGTCCCTATATCTAACAGGTCCCTATATATTACAGGTCCCTATATATTACAGGTCCCTATATATTACAGGTCCCTATATATTACAGGTCCCTATATATTACAGGTCCCTGTGTCTTACAGGTCCCTATATATTACAGGTCCCTATATATTACAGGTCCCTATATATTACAGGTCCCTATATATTACAGGTCCCTATATATTACAGGTCCCTATATATTACAGGTCCCTATATATTACAGGTCCCTATATATTACAGGTCCCTATATATTACAGGTCCCTATATATTACAGGTCCCTATATATTACAGGTCCCTATATATTACAGGTCCCTATATCTAACAGGTCCCTATATATTACAGGTCCCTATATATTACAGGTCCCTATATATTACAGGTCCCTATATATTACAGGTCCCTATATCTAACAGGTCCCTATATATTACAGGTCCCTATATATTACAGGTCCCTATATATTACAGGTCCCTGTGTCTTACAGGTCCCTATATATTACAGGTCCCTATATATTACAGGTCCCTATATATTACAGGTCCCTATATATTACAGGTCCCTATATATTACAGGTCCCTATATATTACAGGTCCCTATATATTACAGGTCCCTATATATTACAGGTCCCTATATATTACAGGTCCCTATATATTACAGGTCCCTATATATTACAGGTCCCTATATATTACAGGTCCCTATATATTACAGGTCCCTGTGTCTAACAGGTCCCAATATATTACAGGTCCCTATACATTACAGGTCCCTATATATTACAGGTCCCTATATATTACAGGTCCCTGTGTCTAACAGGTCCCTATATATTACAGGTCCCTATATATTACAGGTCCCTATATATTACAGGTCCCTATATCTAACAGGTCCCTATATATTACAGGTCCCTATATATTACAGGTCCCTATATATTACAGGTCCCTATATATTACAGGTCCCTATATATTACAGGTCCCTATATATTACAGGTCCCTATATATTACAGGTCCCTATATATTACAGGTCCCTATATATTACAGGTCCCTGTGTCTTACAGGTCCCTATATATTACAGGTCCCTATATATTACAGGTCCCTATATATTACAGGTCCCTATATATTACAGGTCCCTGTGTCTAACAGGTTCCTATATATTAAAGGTCCCTATATATTACAGGTCCCTATATATTACAGGTCCCTATATATTACAGGTCCCTATATATTACAGGTCCCTGTGTCTAACAGGTTCCTATATATTACAGGTCCCTATATATTACAGGTCTCTATATATTACAGGTCCCTATATATTACAGGTCCCTATATATTACAGGTCCCTATATATTACAGGTCCCTATTTATTACAGGTCCCTATATCTAACAGGTCCCTATATATTACAGGTCCCTATATATTACAGGTCCCTATATCTAACAGGTCCCTATATATTACAGGTCCCTATATATTACAGGTCCCTATATATTACAGGTCCCTATATCTAACAGGTCCCTATATATTACAGGTCCCTATATCTAACAGGTCCCTATATATTACAGGTCCCTATATATTACAGGTCCCTATATATTACAGGTCCCTATATATTACAGGTCCCTATATATTACAGGTCCCTATATATTACAGGTCCCTATATATTACAGGTCCCTATATATTACAGGTCCCTATATATTACAGGTCCCTATATATTACAGGTCCCTGTGTCTAACAGGTTCCTATATATTACAGGTCCCTATATATTACAGGTCTCTATATATTACAGGTCCCTATATATTACAGGTCCCTATATATTACAGGTCCCTATATATTACAGGTCCCTATTTATTACAGGTCCCTATATCTAACAGGTCCCTATATATTACAGGTCCCTATATATTACAGGTCCCTATATCTAACAGGTCCCTATATATTACAGGTCCCTATATATTACAGGTCCCTATATATTACAGGTCCCTATATATTACAGGTCCCTATATCTAACAGGTCCCTATATATTACAGGTCCCTATATATTACAGGTCCCTATATATTACAGGTCCCTATATATTACAGGTCCCTATATCTAACAGGTCCCTATATATTACAGGTCCCTGTGTCTTACAGGTCCCTATATATTACAGGTCCCTATATATTACAGGTCCCTATATATTACAGGTCCCTATATATTACAGGTCCCTATATATTACAGGTCCCTATGTCTTACAGGTCCCTATATATTACAGGTCCCTATATATTACAGGTCCCTATATATTACAGGTCCCTATATATTACAGGTCCCTATATATTACAGGTCCCTGTGTCTTACAGGTCCCTATATATTACAGGTCCCTATATATTACAGGTCCCTATATCTAACAGGTCCCTATATATTACAGGTCCCTATATATTACAGGTCCCTATATATTACAGGTCCCTATATATTACAGGTCCCTATATAATACAGGTCCCTATATATTACAGGTCCCTATATATTACAGGTCCCTATATCTAACAGGTCCCTATATATTACAGGTCCCTATATATTACAGGTCCCTATATATTACAGGTCCCTATATATTACAGGTCCCTATATATTACAGGTCCCTATATATTACAGGTCCCTATATATTACAGGTCCCTATGTCTTACAGGTCCCTATATATTACAGGTCCCTATATATTACAGGTCCCTATATATTACAGGTCCCTATATATTACAGGTCCCTATATATTACAGGTCCCTATATATTACAGGTCCCTATATATTACAGGTCCCTATATATTACAGGTCCCTATATCTAACAGGTCCCTATATATTACAAGTCCCTATATATTACAGGTCCCTATATCTAACAGGTCCCTATATATTACAGGTCCCTATATATTACAGGTCCCTATATATTACAGGTCCCTATATATTACAGGTCCCTATATATTACAGGTCCCTATATATTACAGGTCCCTATATCTAACAGGTCCCTATATATTACAGGTCCCTATATATTACAGGTCCCTATATATTACAGGTCCCTATATCTAACAGGTCCCTATATATTACAGGTCCCTATATCTAACAGGTCCCTATATATTACAGGTCCCTATATATTACAGGTCCCTATATATTACAGGTCCCTGTGTCTTACAGGTCCCTATATATTACAGGTCCCTATATATTACAGGTCCCTATATCTAACAGGTCCCTATATATTACAGGTCCCTATATATTACAGGTCCCTATATATTACAGGTCCTTGTGTCTTACAGGTCCCTATATATTACAGGTCCCTATATATTACAGGTACCTAAATATTACAGGTCCCTATATATTACAGGTCCCTATATCTAACAGGTCCCTATATCTAACAGGTCCCTATATATTACAGGTCCCTATATATTACAGGTCCCTATATATTACAGGTCCCTATATATTACAGGTCCCTATATATTACAGGTCCCTATATATTACAGGTCCCTATATATTACAGGTCCCTGTGTCTTACAGGTCCCTGTGTCTAACAGGTTCCTATATATTACAGGTCCCTATATATTACAGGTCCCTATATATTACAGGTCCCTATATATTACAGATCCCTATATATTACAGGTCCCTATATATTACAGGTCCCTATATATTACAGGTCCCTATATATTACAGGTCCCTATATCTAACAGGTCCCTATATATTACAGGTCCCTATATATTACAGGTCCTATATATTACAGGTCCTATATATTACAGGTCCCTATATATTACAGGTCCTATATATTACAGGTCCCTATATCTAACAGGTCCCTATATATTACAGGTCCTATATATTACAGGTCCCTATATATTACAGGTCCCTATATCTAACAGGTCCCTATATATTACAGGTCCCTATATATTACAGGTCCCTATATATTACAGGTCCTATATATTACAGGTCCCTATATATTACAGGTCCCTATATATTACAGGTCCCTATATCTAACAGGTCCCTATATATTACAGGTCCCTATATATTACAGGTCCCTATATATTACAGGTCCCTATATCTAACAGGTCCCTATATATTACAGGTCCCTGTATCTAACAGGTCCCTATATATTACAGGTCCCTATATATTACAGGTCCCTATATATTACAGGTCCCTATATATTACAGGTCCCTGTGTCTTACAGGTCCCTGTGTCTTACAGGTCCCTATATATTACAGGTCCCTATATATTACAGGTCCCTATATATTACAGGTCCCTATATCTAACTGGTCCCTATATATTTGTAACGATCCCGGCAGTCTGAGTCGGGTCCTGTCTGTGGACTAGTTTTTATGTTCGTGATCTCCAGTTTCCCGAGGGTTCTGGAACGCTCCGGGGAGCTCTCTTGATTTCCGCACCTGCATCCCATCAGCAATCTGCACACCTGGTCCTGATCATCACCCTTCTTAGGCTCTGGCCTAACATCCATTCCCTGCCGGATCGTTAGCCATAAACAGTATGTTTTGCCAGCGTATAAGCCTCAGAGTACTAGCGTTAGTTTTGTTGTTTTTTGCATCTTGTTGACCTGCCTTGTACTTACCTCCGTTTGTTCTGTCTACAGTCATTCTCCCGGAACCTTCACCCAACCCCTGCCGTGCCATCAGTTCATCTGCTACTTCACCACCACCTACTCATCTCCGCCACCCGCTCCGTCTACTGGACTATTCTGCACCTTTTCCCTGTAAATAAACACTCTCATTCGTTCAACTCACCTTGTCCTGGTCTGCTTCTGGGTTCGGTCTTAGAGAACCGTGACAGAACGATCCGGCCCAGCTCTGGACTACTTCACCCCCTTCCTATTCCCCGGCGACCATGGTCGCATCTGGCCCTGGACTTTGTCACTGGGTTGCCCGCTTCTGAGGGGAACACGGTCGTTCTGACTATCGTGGACAGATTCAGCAAGTTCGCCCACTTTGTGCCAATTGCCAAGCTTCCCTCTGCCTCGGAGACGTCCGAGATCCTGGTTAGGGAGGTTTTCAGGGTCCACGGGTTGCCCAGTGATATCGTTTCCGACCGTGGCCCTCAGTTTACCTCTGCTGTCTGGAAGTCCTTCTGTTTGGCCATTGGAGCTACAGTCAGTCTCACATCTGGTTTTCACCCCCAATCTAATGGTCAGGCGGAGAGAGCCAACCAGAAGATGGAATCCACGCTACGCTGCCTGGCCTCTTCCAACCCCACCTCCTGGGTCTCTCAGTTGCCTTGGGTTGAGTATGCCCACAATACTCTCCCCTACATCTGCCACTGGGATGTCTCCCCTTCCAGTGCCTGTATGGCTACCAACCTCCCTTGTTCCCTTCTCAGGAGAAGGAGCTCTCAGTGCCTTCTGTTCAGGTCCATATTCGTCGTTGCCACCGGACCTGGCATCGGGCCAGAAAAGCACTCCTTAGAGTTTCGGACCGGTATCAGCTCCAGGCGAATCGTCGCCGGATCCCCGCTCCCACCTACACCATCGGAGATAGGGGTCTGGTTGGCCACACGGGATCTTCCTTTACGGACTGAGTCTAGGAAGTTGTTACCGAAGTTCATTGGTCCGTTTGTGGTGGAGAAGGTGATCAATCCGGTGGCAGTTCGACTCAAACTCCCGAGGACGCTCAGAGTCCATCCCACCTTTCATGTCTCCTGCCTCAAGCCTGTTTTCCTCAGTCCTCTGTTGCCTCCTCCGCCTCCTCCTCCTCCTCCTCGGATGATCGGAGGTGGTCCTGCCTACACGGTGCGTCGCATCATGGATTCCAGACGGCGGGGCCGGGGTTTCCAGTATCTCGTGGACTGGGAGGGGTATGGTCCTGAAGAGAGGAGTTGGATTCCGCGGCGACAGGTCCTAGATGCTGACCTCATCAGTGACTTCTACCGCCTCCATCCTGGCGCTCCGGGGAGTCCGCCCGGTGGCGTTCGTCGGAGGGGGGTACTGTAACGATCCCGGCAGTCTGAGTCGGGTCCTGTCTGTGGACTAGTTTTTATGTTCGTGATCTCCAGTTTCCCGAGGGTTCTGGAACGCTCCGGGAGCTCTCTTGATTTCCGCACCTGCATCCCATCAGCAATCTGCACACCTGGTCCTGATCATCACCCTTCTTAGGCTCTGGCCTAACATCCATTCCCTGCCGGATCGTTAGCCATAAACAGTATGTTTTGCCAGCGTATAAGCCTCAGAGTACTAGCGTTAGTTTTGTTGTTTTTTGCATCTTGTTGACCTGCCTTGTACTTACCTCCGTTTGTTCTGTCTACAGTCATTCTCCCGGAACCTTCACCCAACCCCTGCCGTGCCATCAGTTCATCTGCTACTTCACCACCACCTACTCATCTCCGCCACCCGCTCCGTCTACTGGACTATTCTGCACCTTTTCCCTGTAAATAAACACTCTCATTCGTTCAACTCACCTTGTCCTGGTCTGCTTCTGGGTTCGGTCTTAGAGAACCGTGACAATATTACAGGTCCCTATATATTACAGGTCCCTATATATTACAGGTCCCTATATATTACAGGTCCCTATATATTACAGGTCCCTATATATTACAGGTCCCTATTTTTTTATTTTTTTTATTTCACCTTTATTTAACCAGGTAAGCCAGTTGAGAACAGGTTCTCATTTACAACTGCGACCTGGCCAAGATAAAGCAAAGTAGTGCAATAAAAACAACACAGAGTTACATATGGGGTAAAGAAAAAAAACATAAAGTCAGAAAATACAACAGAAAATATATATACAGTGTGTGCAAATGTAGCAAGTTATGGAGGTAAGGCAATAAATGGGCTATAGTGCAGAATAATTACAATAGTATTAACACTGGAATGCTAGATGTGCAAGAGATTATGTGCAAATAGAGATACTGGGGTGCAAAAGAGCAAATTAAATAACAATATAGGGATGAGGTAGTTGGGTGGGCTAATTTCAGATGGGCTGTGTACAGGTGCAGTGATCGGTAAGGTGCTCTGACAACTGATGCTTAAAGTTATTGGGGGAGATAAGAGTCTCCAGCTTCAGAGATTTTTGCAATTCGTTCCAGTCATTGGCAGCAGAGAACTGGAAGGAATGGCGGCCAAAGGAGGTGTTGGCTTTGGGAATGACCAGTGAGATATACCTGCTGGAGCGCAGACTACGGGTGGGTGCTGCTATGGTGACCAATGAGCTAAGATAGGGCGGGATTTGCCTAGCAGTGATTTATAGATGGCCTGGAGCCAGTGGGTTTGACGACGAACATGTAGTGAGGACCAGCCAACAAGAGCGTACAGGTCACAGTGGTGGGTAGTGTATGGGGCTTTGGAGACAAAACGGATGGCACTGTGATAGACTACATCCAATTTGCTGAGTAGAGTGTTGGAGGCTATTTTGTAAATGACATCGCCGAAGTCAAGGATCGGTAGGATAGTCAGTTTTACGAGGGCATGTTTGGCAGCATGAGTGAAGGAGGCTTTGTTGCGAAATAGGAAGCCGATTCTAGATTTAACTTTGGATTGGAGATTCTTTATGTGAGTCTGGAAGTTGAGTTTACAGTCTAACCAGACACCTAGATATTTGTAGTTGTCCACATACTCTAGGTCAGACCCATCGAGAGTGGTGATTCTAGTCGGGTGGGCGGGTGCTAGCAGCGTTCGATTGAAAAGCATGCATTTAGTTTTACTAGTGTTTAAGAGCAGTTGAAGGCTACTGAAGGATTGTTGTATGGCATTGAAGCTCGTTTGGAGGTTTGTTAACACAGTGTCCAATGAAGGGCCAGATGTATACAAAATGGTGTCGTCTGCGTAGAGGTGGATCTGAGAGTCACCAGCAGCAAGAGCGACATCATTGATATACACGGAGAAAAGTGTCGGCCCAAGAATTGAACCCTGTGGCACCCCCATAGAGACTGCCATAGGTCCAGACAACAGGCCCTCCGATTTGACACACTGAACTCTATCTGAGAAGTAGTTGGTGAACCAGGCGAGGCAGTCATTTGAGAAACCAAGGCTATTTAGTCTGCCAATAAGAATGCGGTGGTTGACAGAGTCGAAAGCCTTGGCCAGGTCGATGAAGACGGCTGCACAGTACTGTCTATTATCAATCGCGGTTATAATATCGTTTAGGACCTTGAGCGTGGCTGAAGTGCACCCGTGACCAGCTCGGAAACCGGATTGCATAGCGGAGAAGGTACGGTGGTATTCGAAATGGTCGATGATCTGTTTGTTAACTTGGCTTTCGAATACTTTCGAAAGGCAGGGCAGGATGGATATAGGTCTGTAGCAGTTTGGATCTAGAGTGTCACCCCCTTTGAAGAGGGGGATGACCGCGGCAGCTTTCCAATCTCTGGGGATCTCAGAGCGTTATGAAAGAGAGGTTGAACAGACTAGTAATAGGGGTTGCGACAATTTGGCGGCTAGTTTTAGGAAGAAAGGGTCCAGATTGTCTAGCCCAGCTGATTTGTAGGGGTCCAGATTTTGCAGCGCTTTCAAAACATCAACTGTCTGAATTTGTGTGAAGGAGAAGCGGGGGGGGCATGGGCAAGTTGCAGCAGAGGGTGCAGAGTTGGTGGCCGGGTTAGTGGTAGCCAGATGGAAAGCATGGCCAGCTGTAGCAAAATGCTTGTTGAAATTCTCGATTATTGTAGATTTATCGGTGGTGATAGTGTTTCCTAGCCTCAGTGCAGTGGGCAGCTGGGAGGAAGTGCTCTTATTCTCCATGGACTTTACAGTGTCCCAAAACTTTTTGGAGTTAGTGCTACAGGATGCAAATTTCTGTTTGAAAAAGTTAGCCTTTGCTTTCCTGACTGCTTGTGTATATTGGTTCCTAACTTCCCTGAAAAGTTGCATATCGCGGGGGCTATTTGATGCTAATGCTGTACGCCACAGGATGTTTTTGTGCTGGTCAAGGGCAGTCAAGTCTGAGGAGAACCAGGGGCTATATCGGTTCTTAGTTCTGTATTTTTTGAATGGGGCATGTTTATTTAAGATTGAGAGGAAATTACTTTTAAGGAACAACCAGGCATCCTCTACTGACGGAATGAGATCTATATCCATCCAGGATACCTGGGCCAGGTCAATTAGGAAGGCCTCCTCGCTAAAGTGTTTTAGGGAGCGTTTGACAGTGATGAGGGGTGGTCGTTTGACCGCGGACCCGTTACGGACGCAGGCAATAAGGCAGTGATCGCTGAGATCCTGGTTGAAGACAGCTGAGGTGTATTTAGAGGGTATATTAGTCAGGATGATATCTATGAGGGTACCCATATTTAAGGATTTAGGGTTGTACCTGGTAGGTTCGTTGATAATTTGCGTGAGGTTGAGGGCATCTAGCTTGGATTGTAGGATGGCTGGGGTATTAAGCATATCCCAATTTAGGTCACCAAGCAGTACAAACTCAGAGGATAAATGGGGGCAATCAATTCACATATGGTGTCCAGGGCACAGCTGGGGGGCTGAGGGGGGTCTGTAGCAAGCGGCAACAGTGAGAGACTTATTTCTGGAAAGGTGGATTTTTAGAAGTAGAAGCTCAAACTGTTTGGGCACAGACCTGGATAGTATGATAGAGCTCTGCAGGCTATCTCTACAGTAGATTGCAACTCCACCCCCCTTTGGCAGTTCTATCTAGACGGAAAATGTTATAGTTGGGGATGGAAATTTCAGAATTTTTGGTGGCCTTCCCTGAGCCAGGATTCAGACACTGCTAGAACATCAGGGTTGGCAGAGTGTGCTAACGCAGTGAATAACTCAAACTTAGGAAGTAGACTTCTGATATTTATGTGCAAGAAACCAAGACTTTTGCGATTACAGAAGTCAACAAATGATAGCTCCTGGGGAGTAGGAGTGATACTGGGGGCTACAGGGCCTGGGTTAGCCTCTACATCACCAGAGGAACAGAGGAGGACTAGAATAAGGATACAGCTAAAGGCTTTAAGAACTGGTCTTCTAGTGCGTTGGGTACATAGAATAAAAGGGGGCAGATTTCCGGGTGTTATAGAAAAGATTCAGGGCATTATGAACAGACAAGGATATGGAAGGACATGAGTAAAGTGGAGGCAAACCTAAGCGTTGGGTAACACTGAAAGAGATAGTATCTCTAGAGGCATAAATTGAGTCGGTCTCTGAGTGTATGGGTGGAGGGACAAAGGGGGCTAACCAAGGCAGGTTCAGCTAGGCTGGGGGTCTACAGTGATATAGTACAATTAGAAATAACCGAAACAACAATAAACTAACCATGTTTGGGCTGAGGCTAAACATAAACAGGATGTAGTACCGTAAAAAGGAACAGTCCAGCAGATATCAGCTGTATAGCTGAGTTATCACAAGGTCCGGTGGTGAAGCGCCAGTGAGCAAGAGGCCACGGCTAGCGTGTGCTACGTCCGTTTTGTTGTAGCCAGCTGGTAGCGACGGAAAAACTGATATGTTCTGGGTCGACAACGCGCAGTGCTGACTGTCCGAATATCCGGCGATCAATGTCCAGTGATTAAAACCAATCCCGCGGAAAAAAAAATCAAATGTTCTGGGTGAAACACCGCCAGCTGTGGCCAATAGCAAGTAGCTAGTTCAGTAGCTAGTTCAGTTTAGTGAGTAAGCGTGTGCTAACGGGCCAGGGCTAGCAGATGGATGGAATCTTCGTGGTTACGTCGTAACCACATCAGACGATTTCGTCGGCAGACCAGTCGTGTAGGATCGGCGGGGCTCCGCGTCAATCCTAGGTGGTCCCGTCCAGTTGATAGAGAGGTAGATAGCCGGGAGATGGGCCTAGCTCAGGTTGATTAGCCAGACCACAGCGTCCGTTTTGTTGTAGCCAGCTGGTGGCGATGAATCCGGAGTTAAAGGTCCAGTGAATCAGTGATTCCGGCGGAAGAACTGATATGTTCTGGGTCGATAACGCGCTGTGCAGACTGGCCGAATATCCGGTGATCAATGACCTATATATTACAGGTCCCTATATATTACAGGTCCCTATATCTAACAGGTCCCTATATATTACAGGTCCCTATATCTAACAGGTCCCTATATATTACAGGTCCCTATATATTACAGGTCCCTATATATTACAGGTCCCTATATATTACAGGTCCCTATATCTAACAGGTCCCTATATATTACAGGTCCCTGTGTCTTACAGGTCCCTATATCTAACAGGTCCCTATATATTACAGGTCCCTATATATTACAGGTCCCTATATATTACAGGTCCCTATATATTACAGGTCCCTATATATTACAGGTCCCTATATATTACAGGTCCCTATATATTACAGGTCCCTGTGTCTAACAGGTTCCTATATATTACAGGTCCCTATATATTACAGGTCCCTATATATTACAGGTCCCTATATATTAAAGGTCCCTATATCTAACAGGTCCCTATATATTACAGGTCCCTATATATTACAGGTCCCTATATTACAGGTCCCTATATATTACAGGTCCCTATATATTACAGGTCCCTATATACTACAGGTCCTATATATTACAGGTCCCTATATATTACAGGTCCCTATATATTACAGGTCCCTATATATTACAGGTCCCTATATCTAACAGGTCCCTATATATTACAGGTCCCTATATATTACAGGTCCCTATATATTACAGGTCCCTGTGTCTTACAGGTCCCTATATCTAACAGGTTCCTATATATTACAGGTCCCTATATATTACAGGTTCCTATATATTACAGGTCCCTATATATTACAGGTCCCTATATCTAACAGGTCCCTATATATTACAGGTCCCTGTGTCTTACAGGTCCCTATATCTAACAGGTCCCTATATATTACAGGTCCCTATATATTACAGGTCCCTATATATTACAGGTCCCTATATATTACAGGTCCCTATATATTACAGGTCCCTATATATTACAGGTCCCTGTGTCTAACAGGTTCCTATATATTACAGGTCCCTATATATTACAGGTCCCTATATATTACAGGTCCCTATATATTACAGGTCCCTATATATTACAGGTCCCTATATCTAACAGGTCCCTATATATTACAGGTCCCTGTGTCTTACAGGTCCCTATATATTACAGGTCCCTATATATTACAGGTCCCTATATATTACAGGTCCCTATATATTACAGGTCCCTATATATTACAGGTCCCTATATCTAACAGGTCCCTATATATTACAGGTCCCTGTGTCTTACAGGTCCCTATATCTAACAGGTCCCTATATATTACAGGTCCCTATATATTACAGGTCCCTATATATTACAGGTCCCTGTGTCTTACAGGTCCCTGTGTCTTACAGGTCCCTGTATCTTACAGGTCCCTATATATTACAGGTCCCTATGTCTTACAGGTCCCTATATATTACAGGTCCCTATATATTACAGGTCCCTATATATTACAGGTCCCTATATCTAACAGGTCCCTATATCTAACAGGTCCCTATATATTACATGTCCCTATATATTACAGGTCCCTATATATTACAGGTCCCTATATCTAACAGGTCCCTATATATTACAGGTCCCTATATATTACAGGTCCCTATATATTACAGGTCCCTATATATTACAGGTCCCTATATATTACAGGTCCCTATATATTACAGGTCCCTATATATTACAGGTCCCTATATCTAACAGGTCCCTATATATTACAGGTCCCTATATATTACAGGTCCCTATATATTACAGGTCCCTATATATTACAGGTCCCTATATATTACAGGTCCCTATATCTAACAGGTCCCTATATATTACAGGTCCCTATATATTACAGGTCCCTATATATTACAGGTCCCTATATATTACAGGTCCCTATATATTACAGGTCCCTATATATTACAGGTCCCTATATATTACAGGTCCCTATATATTACAGGTCCCTGTGTCTTACAGGTCCCTATATATTACAGGTCCCTATATATTACAGGTCCCTATATATTACAGGTCCCTATATATTACAGGTCCCTATATATTACAGGTCCCTATATATTACAGGTCCCTATATATTACAGGTCCCTGTGTCTTACAGGTCCCTATATATTACAGGTCCCTATATATTACAGGTCCCTATATATCACAGGTCCCTATATATTACAGGTCCCTATATATTACAGGTCCCTGTGTCTAACAGGTCCCTATATATTACAGGTCCCTATATATTACAGGTCCCTATATATTACAGGTCCCTATATATTACAGGTCCCTATATATTACAGGTCCCTGTGTCTTACAGGTCCCTATATATTACAGGTCCCTATATATTACAGGTCCCTATATATTACAGGTCCCTATATATTACAGGTCCCTATATCTAACAGGTCCCTATATATTACAGGTCCCTATATATTACAGGTCCCTATATATTACAGGTCCCTATATATTACAGGTCCCTATATATTACAGGTCCCTATATATTACAGGTCCCTATATATTACAGGTCCCTATATATTACAGGTCCCTATATATTACAGGTCCCTATATATTACAGGTCCCTATGTCTTACAGGTCCCTTTATATTACAGGTCCCTATATATTACAGGTCCCTATATATTACAGGTCCCTATATATTACAGGTCCCTATATCTAACAGGTCCCTATATATTACAGGTCCCTATATATTACAGGTCCCTATATATTACAGGTCCCTATGTCTAACAGGTCCCTATATATTACAGGTCCCTATATATTACAGGTCCCTATGTCTAACAGGTCCCTATATATTACAGGTCCCTATATCTAACAGGTCCCTATATATTACAGGTCCCTATATATTACAGGTCCCTATATATTACAGGTCCCTATATATTACAGGTCCCTATATATTACAGGTCCCTATATATTACAGGTCCCTATATATTACAGGTCCCTATGTCTAACAGGTCCCTATATATTACAGGTCCCTATATATTACAGGTCCCTATATATTACAGGTCCCTATATATTACAGGTCCCTATATATTACAGGTCCCTATGTCTAACAGGTCCCTATATATTACAGGTCCCTATATATTACAGGTCCCTGTGTCTTACAGGAAATTGTTACAAATTAATTACAAATGAAAAGCTGAAATGTCTTGAGTCAATAAGTATTCAACCCCTTTGTTATGGTAAGCCTAAATACGTTCAGGAGTAAAACATTTGCTGAACAAATCACATGATAAGTTGCATGGACTCACTCTGTGTGCAATAATAGTGTTTAACATGATTTTTGAATGACTACCTCATCTCTGTACCCCATGCATACAATTATCTCTAAGGTCCCTCAGTCGAGCAGTGAATTTCAAACACAGATTAAACCACAAAGACCAGGGAGATTTTCCAATGCCTCGCAAAGAAGGGCACCTATTGGTAGATTAGTAAAAACAAAAAGCAGACATTTAATATATGGTGAAGTTTTTAATTACACTTTGGATGGTATATCAATACACCCAGTCACTACAAAGATACAGGCGTCCTTCCTAACTCAGTTGCTGGAGAGGAAGTAAACTGCTCAGGGATTTCACCATGAGGCCAATGGTGACTTTAAAACAGTTACAGAGTTTAATGGCTGTGATAGGAGAAAACTGAGGATGGATCAACAACATTGTAGTTACTCCAAAATACTAACCGAAATGACAGAGTGATAAAAATAATAAAAATATTCCAAAACATGCATCCTGTTTGCAACAAGGTACTAAAGTAATACTGAAAAAAATGTTGCAAAGAAATGAACTTTTTGTCCTGAATACAGAGTATTATGTTTAGGGCAAATCCAACACAACACATCCCTGAGTACCACTATTTTCAAGCATGTTGGTGGCTGCGTTATGCTATGGGTATACTTGTAATTGTTAAGGAGTTATTCAGGATAAAAAAGAAACGGAATGGAGCTAAGCACAGGGAAAATCCTAGAGGAAAACCTGGTTCAGTCTGCTTTCCACCAGACACTGGGAGATGAATTCACCTTTCAGTAGGACAATAACCTAAAACACAAGGCCAAATCTACACTGGAGTTGCTTACCAAGAAGACAGTGAATGTTCCTGAGTGGCAGAGTTACAGTTTTGATTTAAATCTACTTGAAAATCTATGGCAAGACTTGAAAATGGTTGTCTAGCAATGATCAACAACCAATTTGACAGAGCTTGAAGAATTTTGAAAAGAATAATGGGCAAATGTTGCACAATCCAGGTGTGGAAAGCTCTTAGAGACTCACCCAGAAAGACTCACAGCTGTAATCGCTACCAAAGGTGATTCATCAAAGTATTGACTTGGGTGTGAATTCTTATGTAAATGAGGTATGTGTGTAGTTCATTTTCAATAAATTAGCACAATTTTCTAAAAACATGTTTTCACTTTGTCATTATAGGGTATTGTATGTAGATGGATGATTAAAAAAATCTACTTAATCCATTTTGAATTCAGGCTGTAACAATAAAATGTTGAATAATTAAGGGTGTAGGAGGATCTGTATCTCTCCTAAAGGACAATCACACTGAGCTGATTTGCTGTTTTTTTTTTAACAATGAAAAATAAAATAAAAAATAAAAAACATTTGTTCAGAAAACTTAGGGGGCCGAATAAAATCACCCTCGGGCTGCCAGTTGGGGAACCTTACAGGATACATAGCCAGGACTGTTGGTACTGGATTCCAGTGGTGGTGGCTGTCACTCCCTGGATAGTCTCCGATACCAGGTGGACTGCAGGGGGGACAGACAAGGGGGACAGACAGGGGGGACAGACAGGGGGTTAGAGGATTGTGGCGGTGTTGTTCATACACACACACACACACACACACACGCACACGCACACACACACATGCATGCACAGGTAACTTGAAGAGGTAAGATTTTCAATACACAAAACAAATAATGAAACAGTGTTCAACAAGAGCCTTGATACAACCACAGCGGACTGGACTGGACTGGGTTTCCAGTGGCAGCCAGTCATGATTAGGCTCTAAAACACAATCCCTGTATCCCTCCCTCCTTCGCCCTGTATCCCTCCCTCCCTCGCTCCATATCCCTCCCTCCCCCCCCATATCCCTTCCCGCCCCCCTATATCCCTCCCTCGCCCTATATCCCTCCCTCCCTCGCCCTATATCCCTCCCTCCCTCACCCTATATCCCTCCCTCCCTCCCTCGCCCTGTATCCCTCCCTCCCTCACCCTATATCCCTCCCTCCCTCGCCCTGTATCCCTCCCTCCTTCGCCCTGTATCCCTCCCTCCCTCCCTCGCCCTGTATCCCTCCCTCCCTCCTTCGCTCTGTATCCCTCCCTCCCTCCTCGCCCTGTATCCCTCCCTCCCTCGCCCTGTATCCCTCCCTCCTCGCCCTATATCCCTCCCTCCCTCCCTCGCCCTATATCCCTCCCTCCCTCGCCCTGTATCCCTCCCTCCCTCTTCCTGTATCCCTCCCTCCCTCGCCCTGTATCCCTCCCTCCCTCGCCCTGTATCCCTCCCTCCCTCGCCCTATATCCCTCCCTCCTTCGCCCTGTATCCCTCCCTCCTTCGCCCTGTATCCCTCCCTCCCTCCCTCGCCCTGTATCCCTCCCTCCCTCCCTCGCCCTGTATCCCTCCCTCCCTCCCTCGCCCTGTATCCCTCCCTCCCTCCCTCACCCTATATCCCTCCCTCCCTCGCCCTATATCCCTCCCTCCCTCGCCCTATATCCCTCCCTCCTCGCCCTATATCCCTCCCTCCTTCGCCTGTATCCCTCCCTCGCCCTGTATCCCTCCCTCCCTCGCCCTATATCCCTCCCTCCCTCGCCCTGTATCCCTCCCTCCCTCACCCTATATCCCTCCCTCCCTCGCCCTGTATCCCTCCCTCCCTCGCCCTGTATCCCTCCCTCCCTCGCCCTACATCCCTCCCTCCCTCGCCCCTATATCCCTCCCTCCTTCGCCCTATATCCCTCCCTCCTTCGCCCTGTATCCCTCCCTCCCTCCCTCGCCCTGTATACCTCCCTCCCTCGCCCTGTATCCCTCCCTCCCTCGCCCTGTATCCCTCCCTCCCTCGCCCTGTATCCCTCCCTCCCTCGCCCTATATCCCTCCCTCCCTCGCCCTGTATCCCTCCCTCCCTCGCCCTATATCCCTCCCTCCCTCGCCCTATATCCCTCCCTCCTTCGCCCTGTATCCCTCCCTCCCTCGCCCTGCATCCCTCCCTCCCTCGCCCTATATCCCTCCCTCCCTCCCTCCCTCGCCCTGTATCCCTCCCTCCTTCGCCCTGTATCCCTCCCTCCCTCCCTCGCCCTGTATCCCTCCCTCCCTCCCTCGCCCTGTATCCCTCCCTCCTCGCCCTGTATCCCTCCCTCCCTCGCCCTGTATCCCTCCTTCCCTCCCTCGCCCTATATCCCTCCCTCCCTCGCTCTATATCCCTCCCTCCCTCGCCCTATATCCCTCCCTCCCTTGCCCTGTATCCCTCCCTCCCTCGCCCTGTATCCCTCCCTCCCTCGCCCTGTATCCCTCCCTCCCTCGACCTGTATCCCTCCCTCCCTCGCCCTGTATCCCTCCCTCCCTCGCCCCTATATCCCTCCCTCCCTCGCCTATATCCCTCCCTCCCTCACCCTGTATCCCTCCCTCCCTCGCCCTATATATCTCTCCCTCCCTCGCCCTATATCCCTCCCTCCCTCGCCCTATATCCCTCCCTCCCTCGCCCTATATCCCTCCCTCCCTCTCCCTGTATCCCTCCCTCCCTCGCCCTGTAACCCTCCCTCCCTCGCCCTATATCCCTCCCTCCTTCGCCCTATATCCCTCCCTTCTTCGCCCTATATCCCTCCCTCCCTCGCCCTATATCCCTCCCTCCCTCGCCCTATATCCCTCCCTCCCTCGCCCTATACCCTCCCTCCCTCGCCCTATATCCCTCCCTCCCTCGCCCTATATCCCTCCCTCGCCCTATATCCCTCCCTCCTTCGCCCTGTATCCCTCCCTCCTTCGCCCTATATCCCTCCCTCCTTCGCTCTGTATCCCTCCCTCCCTCGCCCTATATCCCTCCCTCCCTCGCCCTATATCCCTCCCTTCCTCGCCCTATATCCCTCCCTCCCTCGCCCTATATCCCTCCCTCCTTCGCCCTGTATCCCTCCCTCCCTCGCCCTATATCCCTCCCTCCTTCGCCCTATATCCCTCCCTCCCTCGCCTCTATATCCCTCCCTCCCTCGCCCTATATCCCTCCCTCCCTCGCCCTATATCCCTCCCTCCCTCCCTCGCCCTATATCCCTCCCTCCCTCGCCCTATATCCCTCCCTCCCTTGCCCTATATCCCTCCCTCCTCGCCCTATATCCCTCCCTCCCTCCCTCCCTCGCCCTATATCCCTCCCTCCCTCGCCCCTATACCCTCCCTCCCTCCCTCACCCTATATCCCTCCCTCCCTCGCCCCTATATCCCTCCCTCGCCCTATATCCCTCCCTCCTTCGCCCTGTATCCCTCCCTCCTTCGCCCTATATCCCTCCCTCCTTCGCCCTGTATCCCTCCCTCCCTCGCCCTATATCCCTCCCTCCTTCGCTCTATATCCCTCCCTCCCTCGCCCTATATCCCTCCCTCCCTCGCCCTATATCCCTCCCTCCCTCGCCCTATATCCCTCCCTCCCTCCCTCGCCCTATATCCCTCCCTCCCTCGCCCTATATCCCTCCCTCCCTCCCTCGCCCTATATCCCTCCCTCCCTTGCCCTATATCCCTCCCTCCCTCGCCCTATATCCCTCCCTCCCTCCCTCGCCCTATATCCCTCCCTCCCTCGCCCTATATCCCTCCCTCCCTCCCTCGCCCCAATATCCCTCCCTCCCTTGCCCTATATCCCTCCCTCCCTCGCCCTATATCCCTCCCTCCCTCCCTCGCCCTATATCCCTCCCTCCCTCGCCCTATATCCCTCCCTCCCTCGCCCTATATCCCTCCCTCCTTCGCCCTATATCCCTCCCTCCTTCGCCCTATATCCCTCCCTCCCTCTCCCTATATCCCTCCCTCCCTCCCTCGCCCTATATCCCTCCCTCCCTCGCCCTATATCCCTCCCTCCCTCGCCCTATATCCCTCCCTCCCTCGCCCTATATCCCTCCCTCCCTCGCCCTATATCCCTCCCTCCTTCGCCCTATATCCCTCCCTCCTTCGCCCTATATCCCTCCCTCCCTCGCCTGTATCCCTCCCTCCCTCCGCCATATCCCTCCCCCCTATATCCCTCCCCCTATATCCCTCCCCCTATATCCCTCCCTCGCCCTATATCCATCCCTCCCTCCGCCATATCCCTCCCTCCCTCCCCCTATATCCCTCCCCCCTCTATATCCCTCCCCCCTCTATATCCCTCCCTCCCCCTATATCCCTCCTTCCCTCTATACCCCCCTCAATAAATCACTAAAGAGAACAGGCTGGTAGCATCACACGGCCCAGAGAGAGATAGAGAGATGTCTGGAGGCGACACAAACCATCTCACAACAAAACCCACGTCTGTCTCCTCCTCCTCGTTACCTCATTACCTCTCTTATGTTATATATACACCAGAGTGGGTGGGGAGAGTTACAAGACTCTCGGGAGAGAGGGAGGCGAGCGGGAGAGAGGGAGGGAGGGAGAGATGGAGGGAGGTAGAGAGAGGGGGAGAGAGGGAGAGGGGGAGAGGGAGAGAGATAGACAGAGAAAGAGAGAGAGAGGGAAAATTCTAATGCCAAACATGGATCATCATTATATTACACCTGTCTGTCAGTTTATCAGATTTCAAAACACGTCTCCCTCCATCCATCACAATCTCTGTTGTAACCTGTCATTACACTGTTGTAACCTGTCATTACACTGTTATAAACTATCATATAGACTGTTATAAACTATCATATAGACTGTCATAACCTGTCATTAGACTGTTATAAACTATCATATAGACTGTCATAACCTGTCATTAGACTGTTATAAACTATCATATAGACTTAATAGAGAGCTGTACAAGGTTATGATTAGGATAGAGCTGCTCACTGTTATCCTCTGAGCTCCAGCTTCAGTGAACAACATGCTCCTGACCTATCAATAACCTGCCATTAGAATTCTATAACCTGACATAGGGACCTCATATAGATCTCCTTACCGTTAACCTCCTGAGTTCCTGCGTCGGTGAACAACATGCTCATAACCTCCTCAAAATTGCATCCTGGCTCTGCCGCGTGGCTGTCCTGCTCCACGTGATGCAACATCCTCTTCAGAACGTCATCTAGCGCCACCGCCGTTTCGTCCAATAGGATGCTAGCTCTGGCCAGGAAGCCGTCCAGGTCACGATACGCCCGCACCTCCTCCTCAAAGTTCATCAGCTTCACATACTGGGAGGGAAAGATTGTGGAGGTGGTTAGTTACACACAGGCTTCACTCACCTTCTTCATAGATTGGAACAGTCATTTATCTGAGGCACTGCTGATGCGCACTTTGAAGATGCTAAAACTGGTTCTGACAACCCCATAGTAGAATAGTTCATCTATTTGTCTAGTTGGCTTGTTGTTGTGTGTTCTGTGCGAGATAACTATTCCTAGAGGCACATTCAAGTTACGATGGGGAGAGAAACATGCATCCTGAAAAGCAGTTAATGCACAGCGGGGAAATCAGCAGTTTTAATGATTTTGTTAAAAAGATCATTCCTATACTTTATTTATTTCTCAACTCCTAAATATGATATATATATGAACTGATACACACCTACTCATTCCAGGGTTTTTCTCTATTTTTACTATTTTCTACACTGTAGAATAATAGTGAAGACATCAAAACTATGAAATAACACATATGGAGTCATGTAGTAACCAAAAAAGTGTTAAACAAATCAAAATATGGTTACCTGGTTAAATAAAGGTGAAATAAGAAGAAAAGAAAAAAAATTGGACACTGTGTTAACTAACCTCCAAACAAGCTTCAATGCCATACAACACTCCTTCAGTAGCCTCCAACTGCTCTTAAACACTAGTAAAACTAAATGCATGCTTTTCAATCGAACGCTGCTGGCACCCGCCCGCCCGACTAGAATCACTACTCTCGGTGGGTCTGACTTAGAATATGTGGACAACTACAAATACCTAGGTGTCTGCTTAGACCGTAAACTCTCCTTCCAGACTCACATTAAGCATCTCCAATCCAAAGTTAAATCTAGAATCGGCTTCCTATTTCGCAACAAAGCCTCCTTCACTCATGCTGCCAAACATTTCCTCGTAAAACTGACTATCCTACCGATCCTTGACTTCGGCGATGTCATTTACAAAATAGCCTCCAACACTCTACTCAGCAAATTGGATGTAGTCTATCACAGTGCCATCCGTTTTGTCACCAAAGCCCCATACACTACCCACCACTGTGACCTGTACGCTCTTGTTGGCTGGCCCTCACTACATGTTCGTCGCCAAACCCACTGGCTCCAGGTCATCTATAAATCACTGCTAGGCAAATCCCCGCCTTATCTTAGCTCATTGGTCACCATAGCAACACCCACCCGTAGTATGCGCTCCAGCAGGTATATCTCACTGGTCATCCCCAAAGCCAACACCTCCTTTGGCCACCATTCCTTCCAGTTCTCTGCTGCCAATGACTGGAACGAACTGCAAAAATCTCTGAAGCTGGAGACTCTTATCTCCCTCACTAACTTTAAGCATCAGTTGTCAGAGCAGCTTACCGATCACTGCACCTGTACACAGCCCATCTGTAATTAGCCCACCCAACTACCTCATCCCCATATTGTTATATACATTGTTATTTATTTTGCTCATTTGCACCCCAGTATCTCTATTTGCACATCATCTTCTGCACATCTAGCACTCTAGTGTTAATACTAAATTATAATTGTAATTATTTTGCACTATGGCCTATTTATTGCCTTACCTCCATAACTTGCTACATTTGCACACACTGTATATATATTTCTGTTGTATTTTTGACTTTATGTTTTGTTTTACCCCATATGTAACTCTGTGCTGTTGTTTTTATCACACTGCTTTGCTTTATCTTGGCCAGGTCGCAGTTGTAAATGAGAACTTGTTCTCAACTGGTTCTCAACTGGCTTACCTGGTTAAATAAAGGTGGAAAAAATATATATATATATTTTTTAAAAGCCAGAGTTTTTAGCAGCAGCATGGTTAAGCATGTGTGAGTGCATAGGGGAGAGTGGAGCTGAATGTAACACGGGTAGGGTAACTTGAGGTAAAACACTACTTAGGGCTGTGGCAGTCTGACCTTTTTTCAGCCGGTTATTGTCAATGACTGCCGGTCTCACGGTAATTGATTGTTAATTAACATAAACATGTTTAGCATCTCCAAACCACATCCAAACCACTGATGCTCGCCTTTCGAACATCTACATTTAAAAAAGTCTAATAAATCCATTATTTATTTTAGTCAGGTCTAAAGAAACATTATGATATGAAGAAAATGTATTTCAGAAGAACAGAATATGAGTTGGCCTACTGTATGTTATCTGGCTATGCTCCATGCCATAGGCTGTAGGCTTTTTCATTTAGCAGACAAGATACGCTTATAAGTCCCGTGTCATTATTTTACATGATATGATTTTATAGTAAGAAGAATATAATTGAACTGAATAAAATAGAAAGGATATTTCCCCCATTCAGTAACAAGTGAAGTGGCTATGTTGAGTGTAAAAGTGATCATTGATTTGAAACAGGTCCTATACACTAGATTTAGTTGCATGATGTGACTATAGGCTATTGATGATTGGAAAAGTCTCTGTTCTGTTCCTTACCTCAGGCCGCACACCCTGTTCTCTCATCAAATGATCATATTTTCACCCATCAGACTATTCTCAATTTAATCTTGTGTTTATAATATGTAAAAGTAGTTTAGATTTAGAATGGTCCATTATCAAATGGGCAGGAACAGGGGAGAAAAGACATGCCTCCAATAGCGAATGGAGGCCGCTTTCCCACAGTTTACATCATGGGGTAGGCTACTCCGGTTTTATAGAGGAGCAGCTGAGAAATAAATATGGTAGCAGCTGGGATCCTCCTCTTTTTAGTGGCTTTCATTTCATCAAGGGATTACATATAGAAATGTCTGGGTTTATAAGAACACTTATTTCACACCAAGCATCAGTCGCCCCCAGGTGGTAAGGGTAGGCAACAACACATCTGCCACACTGATCCTCAACAGGGGGGCCCCTCAGGGGTGCGTGCTTAGTCCCCTCCTGTACTTCCTGTTCACCCATGACTTCGTGCCCACGCATGACTCCAACACCATCATTAAGTTTGCAGACGACACAATGGTGGTAGGCCTGATCACCGACAACGATGAAGCCTACAGAGAAGAGATCAGAGACCTGGCAGTGTGGTGCCAGGACAAACTCTCCCTCAATTTGAGCAAAACAAAGGTGCTTATCGTGGACTACAGGAAACGGAGGGTCAAACACGCCCCCATTCACATCGACAGGGCTGTAGTGGACCGGGTCGAGAGCTTCAAGTTCCTTGGTGTCCACATCACTAACAAACTATCATGGTCCAAACACACCAAGACAGTCATGAAGAGGGCACGACAAAGCCTATTCCCCCTCAGGAGACTGAAAAGATTTGACATGGGTCCTCAGATCCTCAAAACGTTGTACAGCTCCACCATTAAGAGTATCCTTACTGGTTGCATCACCGCTTTGTATGGCAACTTGTTAGCTAACCCTTCCCCTAACCCTAACCTTAACCCTTTTCGCTAACTCTTCATCTAACCTTAACCCTTTTAGCAAACCCTTCCCCGAACCCTAATCCTTTAATCTAACTCCTAAACTTAAACCTAACCTTAACCCTTAGCCTAGCTAACATTAGCAAGCTAATGTTAACCATCTAGCCACCTAGCTAGAATTCGTAACATATTGTACGTTTTGCAAGTACGTAACATATAACACGAATTGTGATTCGTAACATATCATACAAAATGGGTGATGGACATCCACAAATTAATACATACTATACGAAATGCTCTGAAACCAGGTTGTCCAACCATGTTCCTGCAGCTACATACCCAGAGTTTGATTTGGGAAACCAAGTGAAATCTGTTTGGGAACATCGACAGTAACATGTTTTCACAACTAAACATATTTAATTAAACTGTTGACAGCCTCTCTCTCTGCGTGCTGGAGAAAGGAATGAAGGAGAGAGAGAGGAGGAGATGGAAACTCAGTGGTGAGATAAAAGTGAGGGAAAAAAGTATTTGATCCCCTGCTGATTTTGTACGTTTGCCCACTGACAAAGACATGATCAGTCTATAATTTTAATGGTAGGTTTATTTGAACAGTGAGAGACAGAATAACAACAAAACAATCCAGAAAAACGCATGTCAAAATTTTTATAAATTGATTTGCATTTTAATGAGGGAAATAAGTATTTGACCCCCTCTCAATCAGAAAGATTTCTGGCTCCCAGGTGTCTTTTATACAGGTAACGAGCTGAGATTAGGAGCACACTCTTAAAGGGAGTGCTCCTAATCTCAGCTTGTTACCTGTATAAAAGACACCTGTCCACAGAAGCAATCAATCAATCAGATTCCAAACTCTCCACCATGGCCAAGACCAAAGAGCTCTCCAAGGATGTCAGGGACAAGATTGTAGACCTACACAAGGCTGGAATGGGCTGCAAGACCATCGCCAAGCAGCTTGATGAGAAGGTGACAACAGTTGGTGCGATTATTCGCAAATGGAAGAAACACAAAATAACTGTCAATCTCCCTCGGCCTGGGGCTCCATGCAAGATCTCACCTCGTGGAGTTGCAATGATCATGAGAACGGTGAGGAATCAGCCAAGAACTACACGGGAGGATCTTGTCAATGATATCAAGGCAGCTGGGACCATAGTCACCAAGAAAACAATTGGTAACACACTACGCCGTGAAGGACTGAAATCCTGCAGCGCCCGCAAGGTCCCCCTGCTCAAGAAAGCACATATACAGGGCCGTCTGAAGTTTGCCAATGAACATCTGAATGATTCAGAGGAGAACTGGGTGAAAGTGTTGTGGTCAGATGAGACCAAAATCGAGCTCTTTGGCATCAACTCAACTCGCGGTGTTTGGAGGAGGAGGAATGCTGCCTATGACCCCAAGAACACCATCCCCACCGTCAAACATGGAGGTGGAAAGATTATGCTTTGGGGGTGTTTTTCTGCTAAGGGGACAGGACAACTTCACCGCATCAAAGGGACGATGGACGGGCCCATGTACTGTCAAATCTTGGGTTTAGAACCTCCTTCCCTCAGCCAGGGCATTGAAAATGGGTCGTGGATGGGTATTCCAGCATGACAATGACCCAAAACACACGGCCAAGGCAACAAAGGAGTGGCTCAAAAGAAGCACATTCTGGAGTGGCCTAGCCAGCCTCCAGACCTTAATCCCATAGAAAATCTGTGGAGGGAGCTGAAGGTTCGAGTTGCCAAACGTCAGCCTCGACACCTTAATACTTGGAGAAGATCTGCAAAGAGGAGTAGAACAAAATCCCTCCTGAGATGTGTGCAAACCTGGTGGCCAACTACAAGAAACGTCTGACCTCTGGGATTGCCAACAAGGGTTTTGCCACCAAGTACTAAGTCATGTTTTGCAGAGGGGTCAAATACTTATTTCCCTCATTAAAATGCAAATCAATTTATAACATTTTTGACATGCGTTTTTTTCTGGATTTATTTGTTGTTATTCTGTCTCTCACTGTTCAAATAAACCTACCATTAAAATTATAGACTGATCATTTCTTTGTCAGTGGGCAAACGTACAAAATCAGCAGGGGATCAAATACTTTTTTCCCTCACTGTATTCTGTAGCTAAAAGGTAGTCAGCCTATTAATTATGAAAATATAAAAAATGCCCTATTACTAGGCTATTCAAAATTTAGGATAGAAAGTTTGGAGAGTATCATCATGAAAAGAAACTGGAAGCAGTTTGATATTCAGGGTTTTTTACATGATGTTTTTGACATTGCCTGGAATAGAATTCATCCCTGATGTTGAAACAGCCTTTTCTTATTTCATCAATGCATTCCAGGATGTACGCAACAAGCACGCCCCTTTCAACCAATACTGAATGAAGGTCAGAGACAACCTCTGGTTCTCAGATGAACTAGCTGAAATCATAAGGAAACTGAATGAAGGGTAGACACAACCCTTGGTTCTCAGATGAACTAGCTGAAATCAAGAAGGTCTGATTCAGCTGATGATTGGATGGCTTTTGACCCAAAAGCTGAAAGCAGATCACTACCTCATATCTACTGCTGATAATCTGAAAAATCTTTCCAAATGTTGGCAAGTAGTGAATGGTTTAGAGTGCAAAAAAGATACACAACTCCCTAAACAAGATACACAACTCCCTAAACAAGATACACAACTCCCTAAACAAGATACACAACTCCCTAAACAGCTGCTGGTAACTGAGGAAAACTCTATTTTGAATTCTTTCAATCAGCATTTTCTTGATGCAGGCGGATTATTTAATAGGGTTAAAGGTCAAAATTAGCCCCTTGTGAAGTTACATGATACCTGTAGGTGTTTATTACACCTTCACAGAAGGCAGGAATGGTGGTCAGAAGCAGGCAAAGGTCATACACAGGTAGGCAAACAGGCAGGAGAATCATAAACTAGGACTGAAGGCTATAACTGGTTCTCACCAATGGGCTAGGAAAGGCTTAGTAGAATCAAAACGAACAATACCTCACAAGGCACAAACAGAAAGAACTGAACTAAATAAGGAGCTGATGAGACCAGGTGAGTAACTAACACAGCTGAAATTAATGAACAAAAATGAAAGAAACAGGGCTACATTCAAGAACACAAAGAAACAGGGCTACATTCAAGAACACAAAGAAACAGGGCTACATTCAAGAACACAAAGAAACAGGGCTACATTCAAGAACACAAAGAAACAGGGCTACATTCAAGAACACAAAGAAACAGGGCTACATTCAAGAACACAAAGAAACAGGGCTACATTCAAGAACACAAAGAAACAGGGCTACATTCAAGAACACAAAGAAACAGGGCTACATTCAAGAACACAAAGAAACAGGGTTACATTCAAGAACACAAAGAAACAGGGCTACATTCAAGAACACAAAGAAACAGGGCTACATTCAAGAACACAAAGAAACAGGGCTACATTCAAGAACACAAAGAAACAGGGCTACATTCAAGAACACAAAGAAACAGGGCTACATTCAAGAACACAAAGAAACAGGGCTACGTTCAAGAACACAAAGAAACAGGGCTACGTTCAAGAACACAAAGAAACAGGGCTACGTTCAAGAACACAAAGAAACAGGGCTACGTTCAAGAACACAAAGAAACAGGGCTACGTTCAAGAACACAAAGAAACAGGGCTACGTTCAAGAACACAAAGAAACAGGGCTACGTTCAAGAACACAAAGAAACAGGGCTACGTTCAAGAACACAAAGAAACAGGGCTACGTTCAAGAACACAAAGAAACAGGGCTACGTTCAAGAACACAAAGAAACAGGGCTACGTTCAAGAATACAAAGAAACAGGGCTACGTTCAAGAACACAAAGAAACAGGGCTACGTTCAAGAACACAAAGAAACAGGGCTACGTTCAAGAACACAAAGAAACAGGGCTACGTTCAAGAACACAAAGAAACAGGGCTACGTTCAAGAACACAAAGAAACAGGGCTACATTCAAGAACACAAAGAAACAGGGCTACATTCAAGAACACAAAGAAACAGGGCTACATTCAAGAACACAAAGAAACAGGTCTACGTTCAAGAACACAAAGAAACAGGGCTGCATTCAAGAACACAAAGAAACAGGGCTACGTTCAAGAACACAAAGAAACAGGGCTACATTCAAGAACACAAAGAAACAGGGCTACGTTCAAGAACACAAAGAAACAGGGCTACGTTCAAGAACACAAAGAAACAGGGCTACGTTCAAGAACACAAAGAAACAGGGCTACGTTCAAGAACACAAAGAAACAGGGCTACGTTCAAGAACACAAAGAAACAGGGCTACGTTCAAGAACACAAAGAAACAGGGCTCGTTCAAGAACACAAAGAAACAGGGCTACGTTCAAGAACACAAAGAAACAGGGCTACGTTCAAGAACACAAAGAAACAGGGCTACGTTCAAGAACACAAAGAAACAGGGCTACATTCAAGAACACAAAGAAACAGGGCTACGTTCAAGAACACAAAGAAACAGGGCTACGTTCAAGAACACAAAGAAAAAGGGCTACGTTCAAGAACACAAAGAAACAGGGCTACATTCAAGAACACAAAGAAACAGGGCTACATTCAAGAACACAAAGAAACAGGGCTGCATTCAAGAACACAAAGAAACAGGGCTACGTTCAAGAACACAAAGAAACAGGGCTACATTCAAGAACACAAAGAAACAGGGCTACATTCAAGAACACAAAGAAACAGAGCTACATTCATGAACACAAAGAAACAGGGCTACGTTCAAGAACACAAATAAACAGGGCTACGTTCAAGAACACAAAGAAACAGGGCTACGTTCAAGAACACAAAGAAACAGGGCTACGTTCAAGAACACAAAGAAACAGGGCTACGTTCAAGAACACAAAGAAACAGGGCTACGTTCAAGAACACAAAGAAACAGGGCTACGTTCAAGAACACAAAGAAACAGGGCTACGTACAAGAACACAAAGAAACAGGGCTACGTTCAAGAACACAAAGAATCAGGGCTACGTACAAGAACACAAAGAAACAGGGCTACGTTCAAGAACACAAAGAAACAGGGCTACGTACAAGAACACAAGGTGAACTAAGAAAACAAATACAGAACCTTACAATACCCCCGTTCACTCCTTCTCCAGGTTCTCCTTCTCACCCTTCTCTGTCTAAGAGGTGTATAGAGCCCTGAAAGCCTACTACAAACCCAGCCTACTACTACTAGCTGCAGACAGCTAGTCCCTCTTTAACCTCACCCTAAAATGTAATGAAATCCCCAAATTGTGGAAGTCGTCATTATGTCCTACCTCTTTTGAAAGGACTCTATTGAATAACTATTGGCCCATATCTAAATTCTCTGTTTTGCCAAAGGTATCGGAGTCCCTAGTCAATAAGCTGCTTAAGGCCTACCTCCAGGAAAACAATATTTTGAGTGGTATACAATCAGGTTTCAGGTCAAGCCACATCACTGTTACAGCAACATTCAAGGTTTTGGATTATATTCGCTACGCTCTGGATAAGAAGTTGCATTGTGTATCTGCATTCATAGACTTTTGACACTCTGGACCGTACTGTCTTGGTGCAGAGACTGAAGTGTGTTGGGATTACTGGTCATGCTCTGGAGTGGTTTGTGAACTACCTATCAAATAGAACCCGGTGTGTTAAGGCAGATGGTTGTAAATTTGACATCATAGAGCTGCAGTCAGGTGTTCCTCATGGATCCATTTTAGGTCCTGCAGTCAGGTGTTCCTCATGGATCCATTTTAGGTCCTGCAGTCAGGTGTTCCTCATGGATCCATTTTAGGTCCTGCAGTCAGGTGTTCCTCATGTTGGCTGGTCTTCACACCACTGATCTCTATAGTGCTGTTGGCTGGTCTTCACACCACTGATCTCTATAGTGGTGTTGGCTGGTCTTCACACCACTGATCTCTATAGTACTGTTGGCTGGTCTTCACACCACTGATCTCTATAGTACTGTTGGCTGGTCTTCACACCACTGATCTCTATAGTACTGTTGGCTGGTCTTCACACCACTGATCTCTATAGTACTGTTGGCTGGTCTTCACACCACTGATCTCTATAGTACTGTTGGCTGGTCTTCACACCACTGATCTCTATAGTACTGTTGGCTGGTCTTCACACCACTGATCTCTATAGTGGTGTTGGCTGGTCTTCGTTGACTCTACGCACACTTCAACATTGGTATACTATGATCTATGAGGCCACTTGATTTCTGTTCATCTTTGATAAGGTTAGAAATAAAAACCTGTTAAGGTCTCACTCCTACATACTTTGAACGGTTCCTAAAATCAGAACGGATCAAAGTGTAGCTACTCAGCTTCGTGGACTTGGAATTCTCTCCAGACCAGCTTGGAACTCCAGACCAGCTTGGAACTCCAGAACAGCTTGGAACTCCAGACCAGCTTGAAACTCCAGACCAGCTTGGAACTCCAGACCAGCTTGGAACTCCAGACCAGCTTGGAACTCCAGAACAGCTTGGAACTCCAGAACAGCTTGGAACTCCAGACCAGCTTGGAACTCCAGAACAGCTTGGAACTCCAGACCAGCTTGAAACTCCAGACCAGCTTGGAACTCCAGACCAGCTTGGAACTCCAGAACAGCTTTGAACTCCAGACCAGTTTGGAACTCCAGACCAGCTTGAAACTCCAGACCAGCTTGAAACTCCAGACCAGCTTGGAACTCATTTACATTTACATTTACGTCATTTAGCAGACGCTCTTATCCAGAGCGACTTACAAATAGGTGCATTAACCTTATAGCCAGTGGGATAACCACTTTACAAAGTTGTTTTTTTGGGGGGGGGGCAGATGCGAGCTTCAACTGGAAGCCAGTGGAGTGTGCGGAGGAGCGGGGTGACGTGAGAGAACTTGGGAAGGTTGAACACCAGACGGGCTGCGGCATTCTGGATGAGTTGTAGGGGTTTAATGGCACAGGCAGGGAGCCCAGCCAACAGCGAGTTGCAGTAATCCAGACGGGAGATGACAAGTGCCTGGATTAGGACCTGTGCCGCTTCCTGTGTAAGGCAGGGTCGTACTCTCCGAATGTTGTAGAGCATGAACCTACAGGATCGGGTCACCGCCTTGATGTTAGCGGAGAACGACAGGGTGTTGTCCAGGGTCACGCCAAGGCTCTTCGCACTCTGGGAGGAGGACACAACGGAGTTGTCAACCGTGATGGCGAGATCATGGAACGGGCAGTCCTTCCCGGGAGGAAGAGCAGCTCCGTCTTGCCGAGGTTCAGCTTGAGGTGGTGATCCGTCATCCATACTGATATGTCTGCCAGACATGCAGAGATGCGATTCGCCACCTGGTTATCAGAAGGGGGAAAGGAGAAGATTAGTTGTGTGTCGTCAGCGGAGCAATGATAGGAGAGGCCATGTGAGGATATGACAGAGCCAAGTGACTTGGTGTATAGCGAGAATAGGAGAGGGCCTAGAACTGAGCCCTGGGGACACCAGTGGTGAGAGCACGTGGTGCAGAGACAGCTTCTCGCCACGCCACTTGGTAGGAGCGACCGGTCAGGTAGGACGCAATCCAGGAGTGAGCCGCGCCGGAGATGCCCAGCTCGGAGAGGGTGGAGAGGAGGATCTGATGGTTCACAGTATCAAAGGCAGCAGACAGGTCTAGAAGGACAAGAGCAGAGGAGAGAGAGTTAGCTTTAGCAGTGCGGAGAGCCTCCGTGACACAGAGAAGAGCAGTCTCAGTTGAATGACCAGTCTTGAAACATGACTGGTTTGGATCAAGAAGGTCATTCTGAGAGAGATAGCAGGAGAGTTGGCTAGAGACGGCACACTCAAGAGTTTTGGAGAGAAAAGAAAGAAGGGATACTGGTCTGTAGTTGTTGACATCAGAGGGATCGAGTGTTGGTTTTTTGAGAAGGGGTGCAACTCTCGCTCTCTTGAAGACGGAAGGGACATAGCCAGCGGTCAAGGATGAGTTGATCAGCGAACTCCAGACCAGCTTGAAACTCCAGACCAGCTTGAAACTCCAGACCAGCTTGAAACTCCAGACCAGCTTGAAACTCCAGACCAGCTTGAAACTCCAGACCAGCTTGGAACTCCAGACCAGCTTGGAACTCCTTCCTTGGAGGAGTTGAAAGGTTTGGTTGACTCACATGTTACTGAGGAATGTGATTGTCATTAGGACGTGATGCGGTAGTACATATGATTGATTTTTTATCTAAGACGCTTGTATGTTTCTGTAATTGAAATGTATGTGTGTCTGTGTCCCAATGTCTGTGGTTGAATCTGTGTTAGAAAATCACTGCTCGACTGAGGGACCTTACAGATAACTGTATGTGTGGGGTACAGAGATGAGGTAGTAATCATGTTAAACACTATTATTGCACACAGAGTGAGTCCATGCAACTTATTATGTGACCTGTTAAGCACATTTTTACTCCTGAACGTATTTAGGCTTGCCATAACAAACGGGTTGAATGCTTATTGACTCAAGACATTTCAGCTTTTCATTTTTAATTAATATGTAAACATTTCTAAAAACATACACTGAACAAAAATATAAATGCAACATGCAACAATTTCAAAGATTTTACTGAGTTACAGTTCATATAAGGAAATCAGTGTCAGCGGATGAATGAACAACAATGGGCCTCAGGTATCTCTGTGCATCGTGTTCGTTGTCCATCGCTCACACCATAACCCCACCACCACCAGGGGGCACTCTGTTCACAACGTTGACATCAGCAAACCGCTCGCCCACTCGACGCCAATCATGCTGTCTGTCATCTTCCCGGTACAGTTGAAATTGGGATTCATCTGTGAAGAGCACACTACTCCAGTGCACCAGTGGCCATTGAAAGTGAGCATTTGGCCACTGAAGTCGGTTACGATACTGAACTGCAGTCAGGTCAAGATCCTGGTGAGGACGACAAGCAAGCAGAGAGCTTCCATGAGACGGTTTCTGACAGTTAGTGCAGAAATTCTTCGATTGTGCAAACCCCCAGTTTCATCAGCTGTCCTGGTGGCTGGTCTCAGACGATCCGATCCCACAGGTGAAGAAGCCGGATGTGGTGGTCCTGTGCTGGCGTGGTGACACGTGGTCTGCGGTTGTGAGGCCGATTGGACGTACTGCCAAATTCTCTAAAACAACGTTATGGTAGAGAAATGAACATTACATTTTTGGCAACAGCTCTGTTGGACATTCCTGCAGCCAGCAAGCCAACTGCATGCTCCCTCAAAACTTGAGACATCTGTGGCATTGTATTGTGTGACAAAACTGCACATTTTAGAGTGGTCTTTTATTGTCGTCCCCAGCACAAGGTGCACCTGTGTAATGATCATGCTGTTTAATCAGCTTCTTGATATGCCATACCTGTCAGGGGGATGGATTATCTTGGCAAAGGAGAAATGCTCACTAAAAGGCATGTAAACAAATTTGTGCAAAACATTTGATAGAAATAAGCTTTTTGTGCGTATGGACATTTCTGGGATCTTTTATTTCAGCTCATGAAACATGGGGCCAACACTTTACATGTTGCATTCATATTTTTGTTCAGCATAATTCCTCTTTGACATTATAGGGTATTGTGTGTAGCCCAGTGACCAAAAACAGTATTATAGATACGGTATTATAGATCTCAACAGTTAAAGATATATGGTATTATAGATCTCAACAGTTAAAGATATATGGTATTATAGATCTCAACAGTTAAAGATATATGGTATTATAGATCTCAACAGTTAAAGACATACGGTATTATAGATCTCAACAGTTAAAGATATATGGTATTATAGATCTCAACAGTTAAAGATATATGGTATTATAGATCTCAACAGTTAAAGATATATGGTATTATAGATCTCAACAGTTAAAGATATATGGTATTATAGATCTCAACAGTTAAAGACATACGGTATTATAGATCTCAACAGTTAAAGACATACGGTATTATAGATCTCAACAGTTAAAGACATACGGTATTTTAGATCTCAACAGTTAAAGACATATGGTATTATAGATCTCAACAGTTAAAGATATACGGTATTATAGATCATAACAGTTAAAGACATACGGTATTATAGATCTCAACAGTTAAAGACATACGGTATTATAGATCTCAACAGTTAAAGACATACGGTATTATAGATCTCAACAGTTAAAGACATACGGTATTAAAGATCTCAACAGTTAAAGATATATGGCATTATAGATCTCAACAGTTAAAGACATACGGTATTATAGATCTCAACAGTTAAAGACATATGGTATTATAGATCTCAACAGTTAAAGACACGGTATTATAGATCTCAACAGTTAAAGACATACGGTATTATAGATCTCAACAGTTAAAGACATATGGTATTATAGATCTCAACAGTTAAAGATATATGGTATTATAGATCTCAACAGTTAAAGATATATGGTATTATAGATATCAACAGTTAAAGATATATGGTATTATAGATCTCAACAGTTAAAGACATACGGTATTATAGATCTCAACAGTTAAAGACATACGGTATTATAGATCTCAACAGTTAAAGACATACGGTATTATAGATCTCAACAGTTAAAGACATATGGTATTATAGATCTCAACAGTTAAAGATATACGGTATTATAGATCTCAACAGTTAAAGACATACGGTACTATAGATCTCAACAGTTAAAGACATACGGTATTATAGATCTCAACAGTTAAAGACATACGGTATTATAGATCTCAACAGTTAAAGACATACGGTATTATAGATCTCAACAGTTAAAGACACGGTATTATAGATCTCAACAGTTAAAGACATACGGTATTATAGATCTCAACAGTTAAAGACATATGGTATTATAGATCTCAACAGTTAAAGACACGGTATTATAGATCTCAACAGTTAAAGACATACGGTATTATAGATCTCAACAGTTAAAGACATATGGTATTATAGATCTCAACAGTTAAAGACATACGGTATTATAGATCTCAACAGTTAAAGATATACGGTATTATAGATCTCAACAGTTAAAGACATATGGTATTATAGATCTCAACAGTTAAAGACACGGTATTATAGATCTCAACAGTTAAAGACATACGGTATTATAGATCTCAACAGTTAAAGACATATGGTATTATAGATCTCAACAGTTAAAGACATACGGTATTATAGATCTCAACAGTTAAAGATATATGGTATTATAGATCTCAACAGTTAAAGACATATGGTATTATAGATCTCAACAGTTAAAGATATATGGTATTATAGATCTCAACAGTTAAAGACATACGGTATTATAGATCTCAACAGTTAAAGATATATGGTATTATAGATCTCAACAGTTAAAGACATACGGTATTATAGATCTCAACAGTTAAAGATATATGGTATTATAGATCTCAACAGTTAAAGATATATGGTATTATAGATCTCAACAGTTAAAGACATACGGTATTATAGATCTCAACAGTTAAAGACATATGGTATTATAGATCTCAACAGTTAAAGATATATGGTATTATAGATCTCAACAGTTAAAGATATATGGTATTATAGATCTCAACAGTTAAAGACATACGGTATTATAGATCTCAACAGTTAAAGACATATGGTATTATAGATCTCAACAGTTAAAGATATATGGTATTATAGATCTCAACAGTTAAAGATATATGGTATTATAGATCTCAACAGTTAAAGACATACGGTATTATAGATCTCAACAGTTAAAGATATATGGTATTATAGATCTCAACAGTTAAAGACATACGGTATTATAGATCTCAACAGTTAAAGATATATGGTATTATAGATCTCAACAGTTAAAGATATATGGTATTATAGATCTCAACAGTTAAAGACATACGGTATTATAGATCTCAACAGTTAAAGACATATGGTATTATAGATCTCAACAGTTAAAGATATATGGTATTATAGATCTCAACAGTTAAAGATATATGGTATTATAGATCTCAACAGTTAAAGACATACGGTATTATAGATCTCAACAGTTAAAGATATATGGTATTATAGATCTCAACAGTTAAAGACATACGGTATTATAGATCTCAACAGTTAAAGATATATGGTATTATAGATCTCAACAGTTAAAGACATACTGTATTATAGATCTCAACAGTTAAAGACATATGGTATTATAGATCTCAACAGTTAAAGATATATGGTATTATAGATCTCAACAGTTAAAGATATATGGTATTATAGATCTCAACAGTTAAAGACATACGGTATTATAGATCTCAACAGTTAAAGATATATGGTATTATAGATCTCAACAGTTAAAGATATATGGTATTATAGATCTCAACAGTTAAAGACATGGTATTATAGATCTCAACAGTTAAAGACATACGGTATTATAGATCTCAACAGTTAAAGACATACGGTATTATAGATCTCAACAGTTAAAGACATGGTATTATAGATCTCAACAGTTAAAGACATACGGTATTATAGATCTCAACAGTTAAAGACATACGGTATTATAGATCTCAACAGTTAAAGACATACGGTATTATAGATCTCAACAGCTAAAGACATATGGTATTATAGATCTCAACAGTTAAAGACATATGGTATTATATGGTATTATAGATGTCAATAGTTAAAGACATGGTATTATAGATGTAACTAGTTAAAGACATGGTATTATAGATCTCAATAGTTAAATGTCAGCTTCCTGCTTCCCCTGTTTGTCTCCTGGCCTCTAGAGGTCAGCTGTGTTCCCCTTTGCCTTAGTTTTTTCCTCATGTGTCCTAATTAGCTTATCTATGTCACCTGTGCCTTGTTTCCCCTTGAGTATTTTAGCTGTGTGTTTTCCCCTTGTTTCTGACTTGGTTATTGCGTCCTGTCTATGTGTCTCCTGCTTTGTCCCACCGTATCAGTCCTAGTAAGTTATTCGAAGTTATCTTTAGTTTGTTTTTTCTCCCCTCGGGGAGTTGTTTTGTTTTGCCTCCTGTTTTGAACATTAAATCTACTTACCTGGAGTATTGCCTGGGGTGTTTCATTTGGGTCCTACAACATCTCCTCTGTGGCAAGGGGTAGTACCCCCAGCTCTACACATTTGAGACCGGAGTTCTAGCCCGGCTTGTGACAGAATAACCAAGTCAATCATGGACCCAGAAACACTCAGTTCCCAGGACCTGGTGGCGGTGATCATTCGACATGAGGCTTCTTTCCAGCGCCATGAAGCCGTTCTCAGCCGACAAGAGGAGCTGATGGCTAGACATTCTCAACTCCTGGCCGAAATGATGAGTTCCCTTCACCAGCTCTTTGAACGCCTCCTTGGTTCTCCCCCTTCCCCCGGTCACCTCCCAGTGACGACAGGCCTTCTCGGTTGGCGGAGCCCCGACTACCACCTCCCAAGCCCTTTTCTGGGGATCCAAGCTCTTGTCAGGGTTTCCTCACCCAATGCTCCCTCACCTTCGAGCTCCAACCCTCAAGTTTTCCCACAGACCGTTCCAAGATTGCCTACCTCATTACCCTTCTTTCAGACAAGGCGCTCGCCTGGGCCTCTGCGGTGTGGCAGTCCCAGGAGGCCTGTTGTGACTCCCACGCTGCATTTGTAGAAGAGTTCAAGCGGGTGTTCGATCATCCTGTCAGTGGGCGGGAGGCTTCCAAGCGCCTACTGTCTCTCCGTCAGGGCCCCCGAAGCACGGCAGATTTTGCCATTGAGTTCGAACCATAGCAGCAAGGAGCGGATGGAATGATGAAGCGCTGAGGGTCTGCTTTCAGGGAGGGTTATCTGAGCCCCTTCAAGATGAGTTAGCCACCCGTGAACCAGCTGAAGATCTCGAGTCCCTCATAGCCTTGGCCATCCGCCTGGACAATCGTCTAAGAGAGCGGAGAACGGCTCGCCGTCAGGTGTCTCAGTCCCAAGTTCCTCTGAGCAGCTCTGTTTCTCCTGTTTGGACTCCGTCATTCAGAGCTGCCCCGGCTCCTGAACTGCCCCAGGATTCCCCGGAGAGCATGCAGTTAGGCCGTTCCAGGCTTTCTTCCAACGAAAGGGAACGTCGCATGAGGGAGCCGTCGGTGCCTCTACTGCGGGGTTGCCGGCCACTTCCGCTCCACTTGCCCCGAGCTTTGGGAAACGCCTGTCCCCGCCCAGCTACAGGAGGGTTGTGATGGGGAAAATTAGAGCTCCTCCTACTAACGCGGTCCTAGCTATTCCAGCCACTCTGTCCTGGGAGGGCCACCAGCATCGGGTCCAGGCTATGATCGATTCCGGTGCCGCAGGTGATTTTATGGATGTAACCTTGGCTAAGGAACTTAAGATCCCTACCCAACTACTTCCTCAACCCCAGGCAGTTACAGCCTTAGATGGCAGACCTCTGGAACCAGGAAAAGTTACTGAGGCGACTCAGTCCCTGCGACTTACCATCTCTCAACACCAGCAGGAGGAGACCTTCTATCTCATTGACTCTCCCGAGTATCCTATTATCCTGGGTCACCCTTGGCTATGCAGACATAATCCCCAGATCGACTGGCCTACTGGCACCATTCTTAGCTGGGGTCCCACTTGCCAACTCACCTGCATGCTTCAGAGTTCCTCAGCCCCTAGTACCCAGTTTCAAGAGTCTGTTGACGTCTCCCGAGTCCCCAGTGTTTACCATCGGTTCAAAGCAGTGTTCAGCAAGGCCCGGGCTACTGCCTTACCGCCTCATCGCACTTATGACTGTGCCATTGATCTACTCCCTGGGTGCTGCCCTCCTAGAGGTCGGATCTTTTCCTTGTCCTCCCCGAGCACGCAGCTATGGACACCTACATTAAGGAGTCCTTGGCAGCCGGCCTCATCTATGCCTCTACTTCCCCGGCTGGGGCGGGCTTCTTTTTGTTGAAAAGAAAGACGGGGGTCTGAGGCCTTGTATTGATTACCGGGGACTCAACAAGATCACGGTTCGGAATCGATACCCTCTTCCTCTCATGGCCACTGCTTTTGAGCTGCTTCAAGGGGCTTCCCATTTTTACTAAGCTGGATCTCCGCAATGCTTACCATCTCGTGCGGATCCGGCCAGGAGACGAATGGAAGACGGCGTTCAACACGCCCACGGGACACTATGAATATCGGGTGATGCCGTTCGGGCTCACCAATGCCCCCGCAGTATTCCAAGCCCTGATTAATGATGTTCTCCGGGATATGCTTAATCTGTTCGTCTTCGTGTACCTGGACGATATCCTCATCTTCTCGAGGTCACTGAAGGAGCATGAGGGGCATGTTAGCCGGGTTCTCCAGAGGCTCCTTGACAATCACCTCTACGTTAAGCCTGAGAAGTGTGAATTTCATGTTTCTCAGACTCAGTTTCTCGGGTTTATTGTCACTCCCGGGCACCTAGAGATGGATCCCAAGAAGGTCAAGGCGGTCCACGATTGGCCCACACCTGCCACGGTCAAGGAGGTTCAACGGTTCATTGGCTTTTCTAACTTCTATCGGAAGTTCATTAAGAATTTCAGCTCGGTGGTAGCCCCCTTGACGACGCTTACCAAGGGAGGAGGGACCAAGATTCACTGGGGTCCGGAAGCAGCAGGGGCCTTCGAGGATCTCAGCGCCGCTTCACTTCTGCTCCGATTCTGGTGACCCCTGACCCAGAGAGACCTTTCGTGGTGGAGGTGGACGCCTCAGAGGTGGGGGTGGGAGCCGTCCTGTCTCAGAGGGGTGCGGATGGGAGATTACACCCTTGTGCCTTCATGTCTCGCCGCCTGTCTGAGGCCGAGCGCAACTACCACGTGGGGGATCTAGAGTTGCTTGCGGTTAAACTGGCCTTGGAGGAGTGGCGCCATTGGCTTGAGGGGGCTCAGCACCCTTTCCAGGTTCTCACAGACCACAAGAACCTGGAATATCTCCAACAGGCTAAGCGGATGAACCCTCGGCAAGCACGATGGTCCCTTTTCTTTAATCGATTCCAGTTCATCCTGACTTACCGACCTGGCACCAAGAACGTCAAGCCGGATGCTCTGTCTCGAGTCTATTCTCCCGAGGTACAAGAGAAGCCCTTGGCATCGATTATTCCGAGGTCTAGGATCGTCGCACCTCTTCAGTGGGAACTAGAAAGAGGGGTGCGGAAGCTCTTGCCCATGAGCCCGATCCAGGCGGTGGTCCTGCCGGTCGCCTGTACGTTCCTCTCTCGGTTCGGGCCCGCGTCTTGCAGTGGGGTCATGAGTCGCCCTTGACATGCCATCCTGGCAGTGCTCGCACACTGGAGTTCCTCCGACGGCGGTTTTGGTGGCCGTCCATCAAGAAGGACGTGCAGGTCTATGTTGAGGCCTGCCCTGTGTGCAACCAGGGAAAGTCGACACGCCAGCGACCCCAGGGACTGCTCCATCCCTTACCTGTTCCTCGAAGGCCATGGTCACACCTTTCTCTGGACTTTGTTACGGGACTTCCTCTATCCCAGGGCAACACCGTCATCCTTGTGGTGGTAGACCGTTTCTCTAAGGCTGCCCGGTTTATTCCCCTGCCCAAGCTGCCCTCGGCTAAGGAGACTGCGGAGCTCCTCATGAACCATGTCTTCCGGATATTTGGCATTCCCCTGGACGTGGTCTCTGACCGAGGTCCCCAATTCTCGTCCCGGTTTTGGGGGCCTTCTGCAGGCTTATTGGGGCCACAGCCAGCCTATCGTCAGGATTCCATCCAGAGTCTAATGGCCAAACGGAACGGATTAATCAGGATCTGGAGACCACCCTGCGGTGTATGGCGGCCAGCAATCCCACGTCTTGGGCCACCTATATCATTTGGGCTGAATATGCCCACAACACCCTCCAGTCCTCAGCCACCGGATTGTCCCCCTTCGAATGCCAGTTCGGTTACAACCCTCCTTTGTTTCCAGAGGAAGAGGCGCAAGTTGGTGTTCCCTCGGCCCAGCGCTTTGTCCAACGCTGTAGGCGGACCTGGAAGAAGGCCAGGTGTACCCTCCTTCGGACCTCCCAGAGATACCAAAGTCAGGCTAATCGCCACCGCCGGACGGCCCCTAGTTTCCGAGCTGGTCAGAGAGTTTGGTTGGCCACTAAGAACTTGCCCCTCCGGGTCGAATCCAAGAAGCTTTCCCAGAGATACATCGGCCCTTTCCGCATTTCTAGAAAGGTTAACCCTGTGTCGTATCGTTTAGTTCTGCCTCGCTCCCTTAGAGTTAACCCCACTTTCCATGTTTCACTCCTTAAACCTGTCTTGTCTTCTCCTTTTGCCCCCCCACACAGACCCCCGCCACCTCCCAGGATCATAGACGGCCAGCCAGCCTACACAGTCCGCCGGATACTGGACTCCCGGAGGGTCCAGAACTCTCTGCAGTATCTGGTGGACTGGGAGGGCTACGGGCCAGAGGAGCGCTCCTGGGTTCCGGCCAGGGACATCCTGGACCCAGGGTTGATCCGAGATTTTCGCACCCTGGGGCCAGGGTGTTCTGGAAGGAACGTCAGGAGTCGTTCCTAGAGGAGGGGGTCCTGTCAGCTTCCTGCTTCCCCTGTTTGTCTCCTGGCCTCTAGAGGTCAGCTGTGTTCCCCTTTGCCTTAGTTTTTTCCTCATGTGTCCTAATTAGCTTATCTATGTCACCTGTGCCTTGTTTCCCCTTGAGTATTTTAGCTGTGTGTTTTCCCCTTGTTTCTGACTTGGTTATTGCGTCCTGTCTATGTGTCTCCTGCTTTGTCCCACCGTATCAGTCCTAGTAAGTTATTCGAAGTTATCTTTAGTTTGTTTTTTCTCCCCTCGGGGAGTTGTTTTGTTTTGCCTCCTGTTTTGAACATTAAATCTACTTACCTGGAGTATTGCCTGGGGTGTTTCATTTGGGTCCTACAACATCTCCTCTGTGGCAAGGGGTAGTACCCCCAGCTCTACACATTTGAGACCGGAGTTCTAGCCCGGCTTGTGACAGTTAAAGACATGGTATTATAGATCTCAACAGTTAAAGATATATGGTATTATATGGTATTATAGATGTCAATAGTTAAAGACATGGTATTATAGATGTAACTAGTTAAAGACATGGTATTATAGATCTCAATAGTTAAAGACATGGTATTATAGATCTCAATAGTTAAAGACATGGTATTATAGATCTCAACAGTTAAAGACATGGTATTATAGATCTCAACAGTTAAAGACATATGGTATTATATGGTATTATAGACGTACTGTCAACAGTTAAAGACAAATAGTATTATAGATGTAACTAGTTAAAGACAAATAGTATTATAGATATAACTAGTTAAAGACATATGGTATTATAGATGTCAATATTTAAAGACAAATAGTATTATAGATGTAACTAGTTAAAGACAAATAGTATTATAGATATAACTAGTTAAAGACATATGGTATTATAGATGTCAATAGTTAAAGACATATAGTATTATAGATATAACTAGTTAAAGACATGGTATTATAGATGTCAATAGTTAAAGACATATGGTATTATAGATGTAACTAGTTAAAGACATATAGTATTATAGATGTCAATAGTTAAAGACATGGTATTATAGATGTAACTAGTTAAAGACATATGGTATTATAGATGTCAATAGTTAAAGACATGGTATTATAGATGTCAATAGTTAAAGACATATGGTATTACAGATGTAACTAGTTAAAGACATATGGTATTATAGATGTCAATAGTTAAAGACATGGTATTATAGATGTCAATAGTTAAAGACATATGGTATTATAGATATAACTAGTTAAAGACATATGGTATTATAGATGTCAATAGTTAAAGACATATGGTATTATAGATGTCAATAGTTAAAGACATGGTATTATAGATATAACTAGTTAAAGACATATGGTATTATAGATGTTAATAGTTAAAGTTATATGGTATTATAGATGTCAATAGTTAAAGACATATGGTATTATAGATGTCAATAGTTAAAGACATGGTATTATAGATATAACTAGTTAAAGACATATGGTATTAAAGATGTTAATAGTTAAAGTTATATGGTATTATAGATGTCAATAGTTAAAGACATATGGTATTATAGATGTCAATAGTTAAAGACATGGTATTATAGATATAACTAGTTAAAGACATATGGTATTAAAGATGTTAATAGTTAAAGACATGGTATTATAGATGTTAATAGTTAAAGACATGGTATTATAGATGTCAATAGTTCAAGACATACAGTGGGGGAAAAAAGTATTTAGTCAGCCACCAACTGTGCAAGTTCTCCCACTTAAAAAGATGAGAGAGGCCTGTAATTTTCATCATAGGTACACGTCAACTATGACAGACAAAATGAGAGAAAAAATCCAGAAAATCACATTGTAGGATTTTTAATGAATTTATTTGCAAATTATGGTGGAAAATAAGTATTTGGTCACCTACAAACAAGCAAGATTTCTGGCTCTCACAGACCTGTAACTTCTTCTTTAAGAGGCTCCTCTGTCCTCCACTCGTTACCTGTATTAATGGCACCTGTTTGAACTTGTTATCAGTATAAAAGACACCTGTCCACAACCTCAAACAGTCACACTCCAAACTCCACTATGGCCAAGACCAAAGAGCTGTCAAAGGACACCAGAAACAAAATTGTAGACCTGCACCAGGCTGGGAAGACTGAATCTGCAATAGGTAAGCAGCTTGGTTTGAAGAAATCAACTGTGGGAGCAATTATTAGGAAATGGAAGACATACAAGACCACTGATAATCTCCCTCGATCTGGGGCTCCACGCAAGATCTCACCCCGTGGGGTCAAAATGATCACAAGAACGGTGAGCAAAAATCCCAGAACCAAACGGGGGGACCTAGTGAATGACCTGCAGAGAGCTGGGACCAAAGTAACAAAGCCTACCATCAGTAACACACTACGCCGCCAGTTTATGTTATGGTGGAAAATAAGTATTTGGTCAATAACAAAAGTTTCTCAATACTTTGTGTGATGTCACGAGAGGCTGTGTCCTGGAGGGACGTTACATCCCCCTGAGATGGCTGCAAACCCAGACAGCTATGGCTCCATCTGCTGGTATGGTCGGGAACTCCAACCCTCTATGGCCAATCTTCCCACGCAGCTGAAACCAATCAGGAGCTGATGAGCTGAAGGTTTGTTGAAGGGAAGAGACACGGTCTCCAAGCTGGGCTCTCTGGAGGACAAGAGTGCTGCCCGTCCACTTCCATGAGGAATATAAGGATTTGGAGATACTTACCTTTGGGAAATACTCACCTTTGGATATATGCACCTGTGGAAATACGTGTGGGACATTTGGAAGGACGTTTTGCTGGGTTGGCCACTAGCTGCAACGTGGAATACAGTAAGACTGGGGAAAAGTTATTTGAGCGAGGGAGAGTTATGATTTTGGATGTGGAAGAGACATCCCTGAACTGTTAACCCTTAAAGAGCCACCAGAGAACAGAATTGTGTTATACTTTCGTTAGTTTCCCAAGACCTTTAATAAAATCCTTGTTTTGGTTGAACCTGGTCTCCTTGCACTACTTGAGCAATCCCGCTGAAAGCCGTGTAGCCTCTCGTGACGTCACAGATGGTGGAGAATACGGGCACGCTCAAGCGTTAATAGTGCATGTCAGAGGAGGATACCGAAGGTTTGATCACCCAGTTTTCCAAGTTGGCCGTAGGCTCCCCGCCGACTGAAATGGAGGACATATTGAAAGCCCTTGTTGCTGGCCAGCAAGCCCAGATGCAAGCAAACGTGGCTCTCTTGGAGGAGCAAAAGAAAGCCAACCTTCTGAAGGCAGAGGAATTGCAGTTGCAGAGACAGAGGGTGGTCCAAAATACCCGCCCAATAAAGGCAAGTGACTTTATATCTAAGATGGGAGCTACCGATGACATTGAGGCATACCTGCATGCATTTGAGGCCACGGCCACTAGGGAAGCCTGGCCCAAGCAACAGTGGGTTGGTCTGTTAGCCCCCTTTCTAACCGGGGAAGCGCTGAATGCTGTCCGGGACCTGGGCCCTGACCAGGTTACTGACTATGATGCCCTGAAGTCTGAGATCCCTCAGCAGATATGGACTCACAAAGTTTGGTATGGCCCAGCGCTTTCACAGTTGGACCTTCCAACCAGACCAACCTCCTCGGGCGCAGATGCATGAACTTGTCCGAATCGCAAGGAAATGGCTGGATCCGCAGAGGAATACAGCAGCGGCGGTGGTGGAGGCCGTTGTGGTGGATCGTTACCTACGCGCCCTGCCTTATGAGGCAAAACGGTTCATCAGTCAACAGGCCTTGACCACGGCTGATCTGACCGTGGAAGCTGTGGAAAAGTACCAGGCCACAGCGGAGATGCTGAATGCTTCCCGGAAAGACCCCAGGAGTGCGGCCCCACCACAAATGGGGGAAACCCGTCCAAAGGACCCCAAGGTCTCGAACCCCGCCGCGTCAGGACTTATCCCGGCTCCAGGGGGAGCCAGAAACCAGGCGGGTCCAAGAAGAGTACACCAGGATGGGGAACCTCGACAGTGTTACCGGTGTGGGGAGATGGGACATATCTCCTGGCAGTGTGGGAAACCAGCCGATGAACCTATGCCCACTGCGGAGTCCTCCAGCTCAGCACCCACACATCGTTTTGCCTCGCTCTTGGGAGTCGTAGATGGCGGCCCAGATCGACCCCCACCTGCCCGGTAACTGTGAATCACCATGATGTGGAGGCCTTACTGGATTCTGGTAGCCGGGCCACCCTGGTGCGTAAGGATTTGGTGGGCCCAACGTGTCTGACCCCGGGGAAAGTCCTCCCAGTTTCCTGTGTCCATGGGGACACCAGAGAATACCCCATTACTGAACTTACAATGACCAGCACACGGGGAACCATACACACGACGGCGGGGGTGGTTGATTCCCTCCCCGTCCCTGTCCTAATTGGACGAGACTGCCCAGCCTTTTACCCACTCTGGAGAGAGTCTCAGGAGAGGATAACCCGAGTACCTCGGAAACGGAGAGGCAAGACTCATCCTGGGAAGGCTCCGGTGCAATCCTCCGAGTTACTCACTCCCGCCCGGGCTCTGATAGGGATGGCAGGTGCCCAGACCGACACCGAGACTGGTCCGGATACGGGAGAAGAGAACGCAGCCCAGGAAAGTGCTCCGTTCTCCAGTGAAGAAGACGTCCCAGGCACCCAAGAGCTTCCCCCTCTCACAGGCCAGTATGGTACGGCTCAATTACAAGATCCTACTCTTGCAAATGCCTTAAGAAATGTGCAGGTATTAGAAGGTGTAGTGTTAGGTGATAAGACAACCCCTACTTACCCCCATTTCGCAGTAAACCGGGGTTAGTATATCAGATAGTCAAGAAAAATGAGGAAGTGCATGAACAGCTCCTCGTGCCACAGCCCTATCGGGCCACAGTACTCAACCTAGCCCACACACACCCGCTAGGGAGCCCACTTGGGGGTAGAGAAGACTAAGGAAAGAATCATGCAACGTTTCTTTTGGCCAGGAGTACACAAAGAGATAGAGAACTACTGCCGTAGTTGCCCTGAGTGTCAGCAGGTTGCGCCAAAGCCCACATATAGAAACCCGCTCATTCCCTTGCCCATTATCGAAACTCCTTTTGAGAGGATTGGATTAGACATAGTCGGGCCCTTACCGAAAAGTGCCAGGGGACATCAATACATTCTGGTCATTCTGGACTATGCGTCCCGGTACCCGGAGGCCATTCCGCTGAGGAAGGCTACATCCAGACAAATCGCCAAGGAGCTGTTCCGTCTCTCAACTAGTCTGGGAATCCCAAAAGAGATATTGACGGACCAAGGGACTCCATTCATGTCCAGGGTGATGAAAGAACTCTGTGCTTTACTGAAAATCAAACAGCTGAGAACCTCGGTCTACCACCCCCAGACAGATGGCCTAGTCGAACGTTTTAACAAAACACTAAAATCCATGCTGCGGAAAGCGGTAGGGGAAGATGGGCGCAACTGGGATCAGCTGTTACCATACATATTATTTGCGGTGAGAGAGGTACCTCAGTCTTCTACTGGTTTTTCACCCTTTGAGCTCTTGCTTTCCTACAGACCCAGAGGACTGCTCGACATCGCCAAGGAGGCCTGGGAGGAGCAGCCATGCCAACAGCGGACACTGATCGACCATGTAGGGGCTATGAGGGAGAGAATGAAGGCCATCTATCCCATGATGCGGGAACACCTGGAGGCCAGTCAGCGGCAACAGCAAGCCTCCTACAACAGATCTGCTCAACCCAGGGAGTTTAAGCCGGGGACAGAGTGCTGGTCCTGGTGCCAACCGTTGAGTGCAAATTCCTGGCAACCTGGCAAGGACCATATGAGGTCATTGAACGCATGGGAGAAGTAAACTACAAGGTGAGGCAACCAGATAAAAGGAAAACTGAGCAGATTTATCATGTTAACCTTTTAAAGAAGTGGCACGCCAGAGAGGCGCTGTTCAGCTCTCTACCCCCCACAGAGACCCAGGAACCGGCGCGAGAAGAGGTTCAGCTGGGTCCAAATCTGTCCCCACATCAACGACAGATGGCCCTGGAACTCGTGGAGCAGAACCAGGATGTCTTCTCCTCCCTTCCCGGTCACACAGAGGTGGTCCAACATGAGATCCGCACCATGCCTGGCCGAACGGTAAACCAGCGCCCGTACCGCGTGCCAGAGGCTCGTAAAGTGGTTATACAGAAGGAGGTAAGGAAGATGCGGGAGTTGGGAGTAATCGAAGAGTCCCACAGTGCCTGGGCAAGTCCCATCGTACTAGTTCCCAAGCCAGACGGTTCAGTACGATTTTGTAATGACTATCGAAAGTTGAATGAAGTGTCTGAATTTGATGCATACCCAATGCCTCGTGTCGATGATTTAATAGACTCCTTGGGGCATGCTCGTTTCCTAACCACTCTTGATCTCACAAAAGGCTACTGGCAGGTGCCCTTGACCCCGGCGTCTAAGGAGAAGACAGCCTTTGCCACCCCGGAGGGGGCTCTACCAGTATACCCGACTTCCGTTTGGTCTCCACGGGGCACCTGCCACGTTCCAACGCCTGATGGATCGAGTCCTTGCGCCCCCACAAGAGGTACGCAGCGGCTTATTTGGATGATGTTGTTATACAAAGTCAGGATTGGGCCAGCCACCTACCCCGGGTACAAGCGGTGCTGGATTCGCTCAGGGAAGCAGGGCTCACGGCAAACCCGAAGAAGTGCAAGGTGGCCTTCAGTGAGACAAACTACCTGGGGTACACCATTGGGCGGGGGTTGGTCAAACCACAGGGAAGCCAAACTGCGGGCCATACAGGACTGGCCGCAGCCCATCAACAAGAAGCAAGTAAGGTCATTTTTGGGCCTCGCTGGCTACTATAGACGCTTTATTGCAGATTTTGCTACCATAGCTGCACCGTTGACGGAGCTGACGACCAAACGCCACTCACGAATGGTGAAGTGGAACCCTGCGGCGGAGGCGGCTTTCCTCAACCTGAAGCGAGCACTCTGCTCCAGTCCGATCCTGGTGGCACCAGACTTCAAGAAGGAATTCATTGTCCAAGCGGATGCTTCGGAGGTGGGTCTGGGTGCTGTCCTCACCCAGGCACATGACGGTGAAGAACATCCCATTCTCTACCTAAGCAGAAAGTTACTTCAAAGAGAGAAGAACTATTCAACGGTGGAGAAAGAATGTCTGGCTGTAGTCTGGGCCCTGGAGTCCCTTCGGTTCTATCTCCTGGGCCGACGTTTCATGGTGGTATCTGATCACGCCCCTCTGCAGTGGATGGCCAAGAACAAGGAATCAAACAGTAGAGTAACCAGATGGTTTTTGAGCTTGCAACCGTTTAACTTTTCTGTTGTCCACAGGGCTGGCAAGCACCACGGCAATGCGGACGCCCTCTCCCGGCGTGATGCCTTCTTCGCTGCCTTTACCCCGACGAGGACGTCGGTCCCGAGGAGGGGGATGTGTGATGTCACGAGAGGCTGTGTCCTGGAGGGACGTTACATCCCCCTGAGATGGCTGCAAACCCAGACAGCTATGGCTCCATCTGCTGGTATGGTCGGGAACTCCAACCCTCTATGGCCAATCTTCCCACGCAGCTGAAACCAATCAGGAGCTGATGAGCTGAAGGTTTGTTGAAGGGAAGAGACACGGTCTCCAAGCTGGGCTCTCTGGAGGACAAGAGTGCTGCCCGTCCACTTCCATGAGGAATATAAGGATTTGGAGATACTTACCTTTGGGAAATACTCACCTTTGGATATATGCACCTGTGGAAATACGTGTGGGACATTTGGAAGGACGTTTTGCTGGGTTGGCCACTAGCTGCAACGTGGAATACAGTAAGACTGGGGAAAAGTTATTTGAGCGAGGGAGAGTTATGATTTTGGATGTGGAAGAGACATCCCTGAACTGTTAACCCTTAAAGAGCCACCAGAGAACAGAATTGTGTTATACTTTCGTTAGTTTCCCAAGACCTTTAATAAAATCCTTGTTTTGGTTGAACCTGGTCTCCTTGCACTACTTGAGCAATCCCGCTGAAAGCCGTGTAGCCTCTCGTGACGTCACATTTGTTATATACCCTTTGTTGGCAATGACACAGGTCAAACGTTTTCTGTAAGTCTTCACAAGGTTTTCACACACTGTTGCTGGTATTTTGGCCCATTCCTCCATGCAGATCTCCTCTAGAGCAGTGATGTTTTGGGGCTGTCGCTGGGCAACACGGACTTTCAACTCCCTCCAAAGATTTTCTATGGGGTTGAGATCTGGAGACTGGCTAGGCCACTCCAGGACCTTGAAATGCTTCTTACGAAGCCACTCCTTCGTTGCCCGGGCGGTGTGTTTGGGATCATTGTCATGCTGAAAGACCCAGCGACGTTTCATCTACAATGCCCTTGCTGATGGAAGGAGGTTTTCACTCAAAATCTCACGATACATGGCCCCATTCATTCTTTCCTTTACACGGATCAGTCATCCTGGTCCCTTTGCAGAAAAACAGCCCCAAAGCATGATGTTTCCACCCCCATGCTTCACAGTAGGTATGGTGTTCTTTGGATGCAACTCAGCATTCTTTGTCCTCCAAACACGACGAGTTGAGTTTTTACCAAAAAGTTCTATTTTGGTTTCATCTGACCATATGACATTCTCCCAATCCTCTTCTGGATCATCAAAATGCACTCTAGCAAACTTCAGATGGGCCTGGACATGTACTGGCTTAAGCAGGGGGGACACGTCTGGCACTGCAGGATTTGAGTCCCTGGCGGCGTAGTGTGTTACTGATGGTAGGCTTTGTTACTTTGGTCCCAGCTCTCTGCAGGTCATTCACTAGGTCCCCCCGTGTGGTTCTGGGATTTTTGCTCACTGTTCTTGTGATCATTTTGACCCCACGGGGGTGAGATCTTGCGTGGAGCCCCAGATCGAGGGAGATTATCAGTGGTCTTGTATGTCTTCCATTTCCTAATAATTGCTCCCACAGTTGATTTCTTCAAACCAAGCTGCTTACCTATTGCAGATTCAGTTTTCCCAGCCTGGTGCAGGTCTACAATTTTGTTTCTGGTGTCCTTTGACAGCTCTTTGGTCTTGGCCATAGTGGAGTTTGGAGTGTGACTGTTTGAAGTTGTGGACAGGTGTCTTTTATACTGATAACAAGTTCAAACAGGTGCCATTAATACAGGTAACGAGTGGAGGACAGAGGAGCCTCTTAAAGAAGAAGTTACAGGTCTGTGAGAGCCAGAAATCCTGCTTGTTTGTAGGTGACCAAATACTTATTTTCCACCATAATTTGCAAATAAATTCATTACAAATCCTACAATGTGATTTTCTGGATTTTTTTTCTCTCAATTTGTCTGTCATAGTTGACATGTACCTATGATGAAAATTACAGGCCTCTCTCATCTTTTTAAGTGGGAGAACTTGCACAATTGGTGGCTGACTAAATACTTTTTTTCTCCACTGTATGGTATTATAGACGTATTGTCAATAGTTAAAGACGTGGTATAATAGATGTCAGTAGTTAAAGACTTAATTTACACGGCCCCGTGTAGCTCAGTTGGTAGAGCATGGCGTTTGCGACGCCAGGGTTGTGGGTTCGATTCCCACGGGGGGCCAGTATGAAAAATGTATGCACTCACTAACTTTAAGTCACTCTGGATAAGAGCGTCTGACTTAAATGTAAATAATTATAGACATATGGTATTACAGATGTCAATAGTTAAAGACCAATGGTATTATAGATGTTAATAATTAAAGACATATGGTATTATATAGTATCATAGATGTATTGTCAATAGTTAAATACATGGTATTATCGATGTCAATAGTTAAAGATATATGGTATTATGGACAAATTGTCAATAGTTAAATTCATATAGTATAATAGATGTCAATAGATAAAAACATGGTATTGCAGATGTCAATAGTTAATGACATGTTGGATGAGGACGCGATGGGGTGAGGTTGTGTTTCTCTAAGCGGGAGGTAAGCTTAGCTTCTTTTTTATTTGGTGTCGAGTAAAGCTTAAACCATGTATTTAGATTGTAGGTAGGTATTGTAGGCAGTTTATCTAGGTAGTTATTGTAGGTAAGTATTGTATTCGGCTGAGCCCGGTGAAGCACGACGCTAACTAACCCACTACCTGGACCAATAAAGCTAGCTAGCTAGCGGGTAGCTACTGGTAACTATTAGCAACTGTAGATAGTTGTTTCCAATGTTATTTAACGCTTAATAGTACCTGTAATTAAGCCAGCTAGCTACCTACCATTCAGCTGTTTTTCTAACCTCATTATCTGAAGCGTTAACGTTAGGTAGTTAGTAGCTACTGTCCTCGAAATGTAGCTAGCTTGTTGCTACCTGGATAGCTAACAAAACAATAGCTGGAACGACCTAGCTGTAATATTTGGAGATGGTTTCTCTCCGTTGGGACAGACGCGAACTGGCTAAATCGATTCAGTAGCTAGCTTTACACGTAACTAGCTAACAGTAGCTACTAAGGGTAAGTTATAACCTACATTTATTTTTATTTTATTTGTACATACTGGTAACCAGAGTCGTTCAAAAGGAATTCAAGACATGGGTGACTAGTTAACGTTAGCTTGGCTCTCTCTGTGCGTTTCATACCGTGGGAGGAGGGGTTGGTTTGTTGACAGAGAGCAATGGCTAGCTAATATGCTAACTATTCTAGCTAGCTAACTAACTGGCTGAATAAGTTGACGACGTACTCTCTCAAACTGTCAAAACTAACCACAAAACTTTACACAACGTTAGACACGGACACGAATGATCTGTTTAGCGTGTTAACATACTATTGGTAGTTTATTGTAATCGAGTATTGGTGCTAAACCGTGTTATTGGTAGCTAGCATGCTAGTTAGCTACAGTGTCATAGGATACGGTGCCCTTGGTGGTTTTCACGGAAGAATACTGTACCAAGTTAGCTAGATGAATAAACTAAGTTAGAGTCTATTCCTAGAAAACATTGAACTGCTGTAGTTTACAACAATTATAATTTCTAAAGTGGAAGTTGGGAGAGTTATATTTGGGTGTTTCAGTGAAACGTAAGTGAGGAAGGCCCCGCTTTCTCGCTTTCCCAGATGTTTAGTTAATTTAATTCTGATCTCCTTTGCATTATTGTAGCCTTTTCTGTACCCTGTCAACTATGCGTCTGTCTATCCCTGTTCTCTCCTCTCTGCACAGGCTATACAACCGCTTCACACCGTGTGGCTGCTGCCTCTCTAACCTGGTGGTCCATGCGCGCACGATCCACGTGGAGTTCCAGGTCTCCGGCAGCCTCTGGAACTGCCGTTCTGCGGCCAACAAGGCAGAGTTCATCTCAGCCTATGCTACCCTCCTGTCCCTCGACTTCTTGGCGCTGACGGAAACATGGATTACCACAGAAAACACTGCTACTCCTACTGCTCTTTCCTCGTCTGATCATGTGTTCTCGTATACCCCGAGAGCATCTGGTCAGCGCGGCGGTGGCACAGGAATCATCATCTCTCCCAAGTGGACATTCTCTCTTTTCCCCCTGACCCATCTGTCTATCTCCTCATTTGAATTCCATGCTGTCACAGTCACTAGCCCATTCAAGCTTAACATCCTTGTCATTTATCGCCCTCCAGGTTCCCTTGGAGAGTTCATCAATGAGCTTGACGCCTTGATAAGTTCCTTTCCTGAGGATGGCTCACCCCTCACAGTTCTGGGTGACTTTAACCTCCCTACGTCTCCCTTTGACTCATTTCTCTCTGCCTCCTTCTTTCCACTCTTTTCCTCTTTTGACCTCACCCTCTCACCCTCCCCCCTACTCACAAGGCAGGCAATACGCTTGACCTCATCTTTACTAGATGCTGTTCTTCTACTAATCTCACTGCAACTCCCCTCCAAGTCTCCGACCACTACTTTGTATCCTTCTCTCTCGCTCTCCTCCAACACTACTCACTCTGCCCCTACTCAGACGGTAATGTGCCATCGCAACCTTCGCTCTCTCTCTCCCGCTACTCTCTCCTCTTCCATCCTATAATCTCTTCCCTCTGCTAAATCCTTCTCCCTCCGATCTCCTGATTCTGCCTCCTCAACCCTCCTCTCCTCCCTTTCTGCATCTTTTGACTCTATGTCCCCTATCCTCCCGGCCAGCTCGGTCCTCCCCTCCTGCTCTGTGGGTTGACGACTCATTGCGAGCTCACAGAAGAGGGCTCCGGGCAGCCGAGCAGAAATGGAGGAAAACTAGACTCCCTGCGGACCTGTCATCTTTTCACTCCCTCCACTCTACATTCTCTTCCTCTGTTTCCGCTGCTAAAGCTCTTTGCCACCTTCTCCTCCCTGCTGAATCCTCCTCCTCCCCCTCCCTCCTCCCTCTATGTGGATGACTTCGTCAACCATTTTGAAAAGAAGGTTGACGTCATCCGATCCTCATTTATTAAGTCAAATGACACCGCTGGTCCTGCTCACACTGCCCTACCCTATGCTTTGACTTGTTTCTCCCCTCTCTCTCCAGATAAAATCTTGCGACTTGTGACGGCAGGCCGCCCAACAACCTGCCCGCTTGACCCTATCCCCTCCTCTCTTCTCCAGACCATTTCCGGAGACCTTCTCCCTTACCTCACCTCGCTCATCAACTCATCCTTGACCACTGGCTATGTCCCTTCCATCTTCAAGAGAGCGAGAGTTGCACCCCACCTCAAAAAAACTACACTCGATCCCTCCGATGTCAACAACTACAAATCCCTCCTTCTTTTCTCTCCAGAACTCTTGAGCGTGCTGTCTCTAGCCAACTCTCCTGCTATCTCTCTCAGAATGACCTTCTTGATCCAAACCAGTCAGGTTTCAAGACTGGTCATTCAACTGAGACTGCTCTTCTCTGTGTCACGGAGGCTCTCCGCACTGCTAAAGCTAACTCTCTCTCCTCTGCTCTTATCCTTCTAGACCTATCCGCTGCCTTTGATACTGTGAACCATCAGATCCTCCTCTCCACCCTCTCCGAGTTGGGCATCTCCAGCGCTGCTCACTCTTGGATTGCATCCTACCTGACAGGTCGCTCCTACCAGGTGGCGTGGCGAGAATCTGTCTCCGCACCACGTGCTCTCACCACTGGTGTCCCCCAGGGCTCAGTTCTAGGCCCTCTCCTGTTCTCTCTATACACCAAGTCACTTGGCTCTGTCATATCCTCACATGGTCTCTCCGATCATTGCTACGCAGATGACACACAATTCATTTCTGATAACCAGGTGGCGAATCGCATCTCTGCATGTCTGGCAGACATATCAGTGTGGATGTCGGATCACCACCTCAAGCTGAACCTCGGCAAGACGGAGCTGCTCTTCCTCCCTGGGAAGGACTGCCCGCTCCATGATCTCGCCATCACGATTGACAACTCCGTTGTGTCCTCCTCCCAGAGTGCAAAGAACCTTGGCGTGTACCTGGACAACACCCTGTCGTTCTCCACTAACATCAAAGCGGTGACCAGATCCTGCAGGTTCATGCTCTACAACATTCGCAGAGTATGACCCTACCTCACACAGAAAGCGGCACAGGTCCTCATCCAGGCACTTGTCATCTCCCATCTGGATTACTGCAACTCGCTGTTGGCTGGGCTCCCTGCCTGTGCCATTAAGCCCCTACAACTTATCCAGAACGCTGCAGCCCGTCTGGTGTTCAACCTTCCCAAGTTCTCTCATGTCACCCCGCTCCTCCGCACACTCCACTGGCTTCCAGTTGAAGCTCGCATCTACCACAAGACCATGGTGCTTGCCTACGGAGCTGTGAGGGGAACGGCACCTCCTTACCTTCAGGCTCTGATCAGACCCTACACCCAAACGAGGGCACTACGTTCATCCACCTCTGGCCTGCTACCCCCCCTACTTCTACGGAAGCACAGTTCCCGCTCAGCCCAGTCAAAGCTATTCGCTGCTCTGGCACCCCAATGGTAGAACAAGCTCCCCCACGATGCCAGGACAGCGGAGTCACTGACCACCTTCCGGAGACACTTCAAACCCTACCTCTTTAAGGAATACCTGGAATAGTATAAAAGTAATCATTCTACCCCTCCCTCCCCCACCCCCCCATAAAAAAAAAAAAATGTTGAATGCACAAAAATGTGTCAGTCGCTCTGGATAAAACCGTCTGCTAAATAATGTAAATGTAAATGTAATGTTGTATTATAGATGTTAATAGTTAAAGACAAATGGTATTATAGATGTCAATAGTTAAAATATTGAACACTGGAATTAGGCCTACTATCCCAGAAGGCATCATATGTTCCATTCCAGAAACTAGGAGGCTTTGAGTAACCATTCGAATCCTTACCTTTCTTGATGTGTTGAGTAGGACACAGCCGGAGCCATCAGTGTCTGGAGATGAAGAACACAGGAACGAGTTACTAATAAAGTATGATCTGGAGTAGTTTGGAGACACTATATACCCAGGTATGTTTCTCTCAAGAACATGGACTGTGTGTCTCTCATTCACAACTATCTATAATGGAAAAGGAATTTCTCCTGAGATAGAGGAGTTTTTTTAATCAGTCTACTCTGATTGGTACGTGTCACGGATTCTGCCGAGGCTGCTCCTCCTCCTTGCTCGGGCAGGCTTCGGCGTTCGTCGTCCCCGGAGTACTAGCTGCTACCGATCTATGTTTCGGTGTTTGTCTTGTTTGGTCTTGATTGTGTACACCTGTTCCCAATTATGTTGTATTGTATTCCCTATTTAACCCTCTGTCGTTCATTGTGTGCTTGTGTGTGATTGTTCTCGTCATTTCGGCTGTTGCTAGTGTGCGGGTTATTTTCCTCCCTGTTTGGAGGTTGTTTTGTACTCTGGTTAGTAAAGTACGTTTCCAGTAGCTCGGTGTCCTGCGTTTGACTTCGCCTACCACATTCACGTCGCACAGCTGTGGTTAAATGCCTTTAGGCTAGTGGCAAGGCCTCTGCATGAGATACTGCTACCCAAGGTAGGACAAAACGTCTCCCTAATGTCTTTATAAAATGGATTGTTGTGTAAAAATATTTTTCTGCAAAAGTGGTTAAATGTACATATATTGTAAGTGCAAAACATGCCTGGCTGGAAGGGGGATGGGCCACAAACTCATGTAACCCAATATTACAAGCTCTGATATTGCTACAATGTGGAATAGAAGTAGTCTGTTGTCTGCACTACATACACAAACAAACAGCATTAGGATATCTTAATGCATCTTGGAAACATAGACCTGTAAACACAGAGATACAATAGGTGAATATAGCAACTATTGATATTTATGATAAATGTAAGCTTGACTTTTTGTTAGCTGATTAATAGACAACTTTCCAAGTCAAATGTTCCCTCTTCAGTACTGTGTGATCCTGTCTGACAACAATACACACAATTACACGTTATTTTGATGTTGTGGCTATTGTAATCGGCTTTAAGAAAAACAAGTGGACCCAGACATTGAAATCCTTAAGGATCCTTAAGGAATGTTGTATCTTTAGCCCCTACTCTTGTTTAGTCAGGGGGGCACCACAGATTATCTTTGAGGCCATCATGGATTTTGCCTCAAATCCAATATGGCATCCAAAATCCAATATGGCTGCCATTCTACCATTTGATGGAGGCTAAATGACATGTAAATATAAAGACTGTTTTGGTGTAAATACATTTGATTCTGAATCCAATATGGCCAACATAATTAGACTCAAACACCTTCACCTGCATATAAATTGCCCTGATTTATTTTGTATTGTGTTATTCTGTTTTTTAAATGGTTTCCTAAGGCTCTTGGTATAACTAGCACGATGAGTGGCACTGCCATGCCTCTGTTGTGTTTGAATAGCTGAAGCAAACTAGCTTTTCAATGTGTTCATGTTTTTCACGACACAAGCACATAGCAGTGTAACCAAGTTCCAGTAAAACAACCTTTAATAATACAGTCAGCTACTCTAGCAGTGGATATGTTCAGCTCTAACATTACCCCTCTTTTACCCCCTGAAACTAGTGGACAAGGTTGATTGAACGTCTTTGAGGTGACCAGGACATGAGTTTGTCCTAACAGGGAGGAGACAAAGTAGCCAGTAGTGGTTGTCCTTCTGGGGCCTGACCAGGTTGCACAGCTAACTGGTCATTCTGGGCAAGCTGCAGCGACAAGGGCAGTGTCCTTCCTGTATGACTGGCAGGGTATTGGGGCTGGGTGGGGAGCAGTTGCCATGTCTACGACAGTTGGGTGCAGGTACTCCGCAGATGCAGCTTGCATTCCAACGAGACCTATTGACTAACTGGAATGTTATCTCAGCCTGAATGATGCTGGGGATACTCCAGTAGTGGAATGGTTGGGTGTCTGGTTATGAAGGACAGTCTGTGAAAGGACTATCACAAACAGACCTGCTCTTAGATCTTTACAACGCCTAATTGACCTGTGGGTGGAGGTTTTTACATTAAATGTGGCAAAAAGTCCTGCAGGTCACGTCCTATATATTCCTTTGGGAGTCAGGTACAATGATTATTTGGCCAATATTTACTGTGGGTAGTTGGCTGTGATTAGGGTCTGGGACAGGCCCAGCAGGAGATGTGGAGAGAGACAGAACCTGTGAGGGTGACCTCAGGTGACCTAGAGGTCAGTTAGAGTGTAGCTAGGTCCTAGACTAGGACTAAGAAGCGTTGGTTGTGAGGGACGGAGAACAGCTCCACACACATTTACATCTGAAGATGGTCCCTGGACTTTGATGGACAGTGAAGGGCTTGCAGAGGAGGTGGAGCTGGTCAACCATGGTGCACAAAGAGCACTCTCTCCCAGTCAATCCCCAGCAGAGGAGGTGGAGCTGGTCAACCATGGTGCACAAAGAGCACTCTCTCCCAGTCAATCCCCAGCAGAGGAGGTGGAGCTGGTCAACCATGGTGCACAAAGAGCACTCTCTCCCAGTCAATCCCCAGCCACCATACATAATCACATACAGCATCGTTGTTTAAGAACAGTTTCCCAGACCAATGCATGAGTCACCCCAGCATGAAAGCGCATTCTTCACATGCGAGTCCAGTTCAGGTGTCACATGGGCTGGCCCTCTATGGGTGATAGCAAAATACCCTATTTATCCAGAAGTATGTGGACACCCTTCCAATTAGTGGCTTGGGTTATTCAGACTCACCCGTTGCTGACAGGTGTATAAAATGGAGCACACAGCCATGCAGTCTCCATAGACAAACACCGGCAGTAAAATGGCCTTACTGGGCTGTCCTCTGCTCTAAGGACATGTTAGGGTATGTCTCCGCAGTGACCTCTTGACCTGTCCGTCAGCACCTTTGACCCAGCCCACCTGGCCCCAGGCCAATCGGCAAGTGGGGTCGGGACAACTATAAAGCATTGTTCCACCCTTACCGTTCCTTAGTGCAGAGTTCTTCCATGAGTGATGTGGATACTTTCAGTCAAGTGTATTCCACTGTAGCTGAAGAGTGCATACTGGACTACAAACTCTGGAATTAGCCAATACATTCTCTATTATAGTGTTGATATAATGTTATCATTTTGTTACAATTACTGGCTCTTTATAGGAAACCGCTACTGCAGGCTCTGTTGTGTGCTGTTCATATTGTTAGTGATGATCTGTCAGTTTCCCATGACATCTCATGCTCTTAGAGTTTGAGTCTTTCCATATCATATATGACCTTAGATGGCGGTTGTGTTTTGTAGTCTCAAACCGCTAAAAGACTACAAATAGAAGGTGCGGTTTATCACTTCCTGTTATCGGTGTTACTTCTAGTTTCCGATTAATTTCCTTGGCAGAATGCTAGTGTTGTTAGCATGGTTAGCATGCTTACTCCACATTGTACATTGTGTGTTCTGTTTGCCTAACTGCATTGCTAGCACCGTTAGCATGACTACCATGCTAACTTGCCACTGTAAATGTAGTGTGTATTGGTTATGTATTAACTGTAGCCTTTGTGTGCCTATGCTATTAGCCTATTAGCCTAATGCTATGCCTTATACTGCACTTTATATGCCATTTATACAATATTTACTGTTATTTATCTACTGGTTACTGCCAACATTACACTGCTAATTGCTAATGTAGCCATCTGTATTGTTTTAGAAATAGTGATATTTGGGAGATGATTTCCTTTTCAAATAACTGAAAGTGAGAGGTTGTAATCTGAATATTAATAGCAGGCCTGGTTTCCCAGATTTTTCATAGTGTTCTATTGTTTCCAGTACTTGTCCAAACCTGTCTGATTAGAATGAATAATGTCCAACAATACCTTTTTAATTCTATGAGCTATACATTTTGCTAGAATTTTTGCATCACAACACTGAAGTGTAAGGGGCCTCCAAGGTAATTTAGTTTGTCGAGGTAATTTAGATAATATGTACATGTGGGTAGAGGTAAAGTGACTATGCATTGATAATAAACAGAGAGTAACAGCAGCGTAAAAAGGGGGGGAGACAATGCAAATAGTCTGGGTAGCCATTTGATTAGCTGTTTAGGAGTCTTATGGCTTGGGGATAGAAGCTGTTAAGAAGTATTTTGGACCTAGACTTGGCGCTCCGGTACAGCTTGATGTGCGGTAAATGCCAAACGTCCTGCACGGTGTTGGGCTGTAAGCACAACCCCCACCTGTGGACGTTGGGCCCTCATAGCACCCTCATGGAGTCTGTTTCTGACCGTTTGAGCAGACACATGCACATTTGTGGCCTGCTGGAGGTCATTTTGCAGGGCTCTGGCAGTGCTCCTCCTTGCACAAAGGCGGAGGTAGCAGTCCTGCTGCTGGGTTGTTGCCCTCCTTCGGCCTCCTCCAAGGCTCCTGATGTACTGGCCTGTCTCCTGGTAGCGCCTCCATGCTCTGGACACTACGCTGACAGACACAGCAAACCTTCTTGCCACAGCTTGCATTGATGTGCCATCCTGGATGAGCTGCACTACCTGAGCCACTTGTGTGGGTTGTAGACTCCGTCTCATGCTACCACTAGAGTGAAAGCACCGCCAGCATTCAAAAGTGACCAAAACATCAGCCAGGAAGCATAGGAACTGAGAAGTGGTCTGTGGTCACCACCTGCAGAACCACTCCTTTATTGGGGGTGTCTTGCTAATTGCCTATAATTTCCACCTGTTGTCTATTCCATTTGCACAACAGCATGTGACATTTATTGTCAATCAGTGTTGCTTCCTAAGTGGACAGTTTGATTTCACAGAAGTGTGATTGACTTGGAGTTACATTGTGTTGTTTAAGTGTTCCCTTAATTTTTTTGAGCAGTGTATGATACTACACTATAATACACACTATATGATAAGGTACCTGGGACTAAACACCTCCCTCTGCAACTGGATCCTGGACTTCCTGACGGGCCGCCCCCAGGTGGTAAGGGTGGGTAACAACACATCCGTCACGCTGATCCTCAACACGGGGGCCCCTCAGGGGTGCGTGCTCAGTCCCCTCCTGTACTCTCTGTTCACCCATGACTGCATGGCCAGGCACGACTCCAACACCATCATTAAGTTTGCTGACGACACAACAGTTGTAGGCCTGATCACCGACAACGACGAGACAGCCTATAGAGCGGAGGTCAGAGACCTGGCCTTGTGGTGCCAGGACAACAACCTCTCCCTCAATGTGATCAAGACAAAGGAGATGATTGTGGACTACAGGAAAAAGAAGAGGACCGAGCACGCCCCCATTCTCATCGACGGGGCTGTAGTGGAACAGGTTGAGAGCTTCAAGTTCCTTGGTGTCCACATCACCAACGAACTAACATGGTCCAAACACACAATGACAGTTGTGAAGAGGGCACGACAAAGCCTATTCCCCCTAAGGAGACTGAAAAGATTTGGCATGGGTCCTCAGATCCTCAAAAGGTTCTACAGCTGCACCATCGAGAGCATCCTGACTGGTTGCATCACCGCCTGGTATGGCAACTGCTCGGCCTCCAACCGCAAGGCACTACAGACGGTAGTGTGTACGGCCCAGTACATCACTGGGGCCAAGCTTCCTGCCATCCAGGACCTCTCTACCACGCGGTGTCAGAGGAAGGCCCAAATAATTGTCAGACTCCAGTCACCCTAGTCATAGACTGTTCTCTCTGCTACCGCACAGCAAGCGGTACCAGAGCGCCAAGTCTAGGTCCAAAAGGCAATCTCTCCCTATCCCAGTCTGCTGTCCCCACTTGCTTCAAGATGTCCACTATTGTTCCTGTACCCAAGAATGCAAAGGTAACTGAACTAAATGACTATCGCCCCATAGCACTCACTTCTGTCATCATGAAGTGCTTTGAGAGGCTAGTTAAGGATCATATCACATCTACCTTACCTGACACCCAAGACCCACTTCAATTTGCTTACCGCCTCAATAGATCCACAAAAGATGCAAACACCATCGCACTGCACACTGCCCTATCCCATCTGGACAAGAGGAATACCTACGTCAGAATGCTGTTAATTGACTATAGCTCAGCCTTCAACACCATAGTACCCTCCAAGCTCATCATTAAGCTCGGGGCCCTGGGTCGGAACCCCGCCCTGTGCAACTGGGTCCTGGACTTCCTGACGGGCCGCCGCCAGGAGGTGAAGGTAGGAAACAACACCTCCACTACGCTGATCCTCAACACACGGGCCCCACAAGGGTGCGAGCTCAGCCCCCTCCTGTACTCCCTGTTCACCCATGACTGCGTGGACATGCACACCTCCAACTCAATCATCAAGTTTGCAGACGACACAACAGTAGTAGGCCTGATTACCAACAATGACGAGAAGAGGTGAGGGCCCTGGGAGTGTGGTGCCAGGAAAATAACCTCTCACTCAACAAAATGAAGGAGCTGATCGTGAATTTCAGGAAATAGCGGAGGGAGCACACCCTATCCACATCTACGGGACCACAGTGGAGAGGGTGGAAAGCTTCAAGTTCCTCGGCGTACATATCACTGACAAACTGAAATGGTCCATCCACACAGACAGTGTGGTTAAGAAGGCACATTGCCTGCCCTCCAGGACACCTACAGCATCCAATGTCACAGGAAGGCCAAAAAGACAATCAAGGACATCAAACACCCGAGCCACGGCCTGTTCACCCTGCTATCATTCAGAAGGCAAGGTCAGTACAGGTGCATCAAAGCTGGGACCGAGAGACTGAAAAACAGCTTCTATCTCAAGGCCATCAGACTGTTAAATAGCCATCGCTAGCCGGCTACCACCCGGTTACTCAACCCCGTACCTTAGAGGCTGCTGCCCTATGTACATAGACATGGAATCACTGGTCACTTTAATAATGGAACGCTAGTCGGATCACCACCTCAAGCTGAACCTCGGCAAGATGGAGCTGCTCTTCCTCCCGGGAAAGGACTGCCCGCTCCATGATCTCGCCATCACGGTTGACAACTCCAATGTGTCCTCCTCCCAGAGTGCAAAGAACCTTGGCGTGACCCTGGACAACACCCTGTTGTTCTCCGCTAACATCAAAGCGGTGACCCGATCCTGCAGGTTCATGCTCTACAACATTCGCAGAGTATGACCCTACCTCACACAGAAAGCGGCACAGGTCCTCATCCAGGCACTTGTCATCTCCCATCTGGATTACTGCAACTCGCTGTTGGCTGGGCTCCCTGCCTGAGGGAGGAGGTTCCACTATATTACTGTAGAATGTGTGGAGGAGGTTACACTACATTACTGTAGGCTGAGATGAGGAGGTTCCACTATATTACTGTAGGCTGAGAGGAGGTTCCACTATATTACTGTAGGCTGGATGAGGAAGTTCCACTATATTACTGTAGGCTGAGAGGAGGTTCCACTATATTACTGTCGGATGTGAGGAGGAGGTTCCACTATATTACTGTAGGATGTGTGGAGGAGGTTCCACTATATTACTGTATGATGAGAGGAGGAGGTTCTACTATATTACTGTAGCATGAGAGGTGGAGGTTCCACTATATTACTGTCGAATGAGAGGAGGAGGTTCCACTATATTACTGTAGGATGTGTGGAGGAGGTTCCACTATATTACTGTAGGATGAGAGGAGGAGGTTCCACTATATTACTGTAGAATGTGAGGAGAAGGTTCCACTATATTACTGTAGGATGAGAGGAGGTTCCACTATATTACTGTGGGATGTGTGGAGGAGGTTCCACTATATTACTGTAGGATGAGAGGAGGATGTTCCACTATATTACTGTAGAATGTGAGGAGAAGGTTCCACTATATTACTGTAGGATGTGAGGAGGTTCCACTATATTACTGTAGGATGTGTGGAGGAGGTTCCACCATATTACTGTAGGATGAGAGGAGGAGGTTCCACTATATTACTGTAGGATGTGAGGAGAAGGTTCCACTATATTACTGTATGCTGAGAGGAGGTTCCACTATATTACTGTGGGATGAGAGGAGGAGGTTCCACTATATTACTGTAGGATTGAGAGGAGGTTCCACTACATTACTGTAGGATGTGAGGAGGAGGTTCCACTACATTACTGTAGGATGTGAGGAGGAGGTTCCACTACATTACTGTAGGATGAGAGGAGGAGGTTCCACTATATTACTGTAAGATGAGAGGAGGAGGTTCCACTATATTACTGTAGGATTGAGAGGAGGTTCCACTATATTACTGTATGATGAGAGGAGGAGGTTCCACTATATTACTGTAGGATGAGAGGAGGAGGTTCCACTATATTACTGTAGGATGAGAGGAGGAGGTTCCACTATATTACTGTGGGATGAGAGGAGGAGATCCTACTATATTACTGTAGGATGTAGGAGGAGGTTCCACTACATTACTGTGGGATGAGAGGAGGAGGTTCCACTATATTACTGTAGGATGAGAGGAGGAGGTTCCACTATATTACTGTAGGATTGAGAGGAGGTTCCACTTTATTACTGTATGATGAGAGGAGGATGTTCCACTATATTACTGTAGGATGAGAGGAGGAGGTTCCACTATATTACTGTAGGATGTGTGGAGGAGGTTCCACTATATTACTGTAGGATGAGAGGATGAGGTTCCACTATATGACTGTCGGATGAGAGGAGGAGGTTCCACTATATTACTGTATGCTGAGAGGAGGTTCCACTATATTACTGTATGCTGAGAGGAGGAGGTTCCACTATATTACTGTAGGCTGAGAGGAGGTTCCACTATATTACTGTCGGATGTGAGGAGGAGGTTCCACTATATTACTGTAGAATGTGTGGAGGAGGTTCCACTATATTACTGTAGGCTGAGATGAGGTGGTTCCACTATATTACTGTAGGCTGAGAGGAGGTTCCACTATATTACTGTCGGATGTGAGGAGGAGGTTCCACTACATTACTGTAGTATGTGAGGAGGAGGTTCCACTACATTACTGTGGGATGAGAGGAGGAGGTTCCACTATATTACTGTAGCATGAGAGGAGGAGGTTCCACTATATTACTGTAGGATTGAGAGGAGGTTCCACTATATTACTGTATGATGAGAGGAGGAGGTTCCACTATATTACTGTAGGATGAGAGGAGGAGGTTCCACTATATTACTGTAGGATGAGAGGAGGAGGTTCCACTACATTACTGTGGGATGAGAGGAGGAGGTTCCACTATATTACTGTAGGATGAGAGGAGGAGGTTCCACTATATTACTGTAGGATTGAGAGGAGGTTCCACTATATTACTGTATGATGAGAGGAGGAGGTTCCACTATATTACTGTAGGATGAGAGGAGGAGGTTCCACTATATTACTGTAGGATGTGTGGAGGAGGTTCCACTATATTACTGTAGGATGAGAGGATGAGGTTCCACTATATGACTGTCGGATGAGAGGAGGAGGTTCCACTATATTACTGTATGCTGAGAGGAGGTTCCACTATATTACTGTATGCTGAGAGGAGGAGGTTCCACTATATTACTGTAGGCTGAGAGGAGGTTCCACTATATTACTGTAAGATGTGAGGCGGTTCCACTATATTACTGTAGGATGTGTGGAGGTGGTTCCACTATATTACTGTATGCTGAGAGGAGGTTCCACTATATTACTGTGGGATGAGAGGAGGTGTTTCCACTATATATTACTGTAGGATTTAGAGGAGGTTCCACTATATTCACTGTATGATGAGAGGAGGAGGTTCCACTATATTACTGTAGGCTGAGAGGAGGTTCCACTATATTACTGTCGGATGTGAGGAGGAGGTTCCACTATATTACTGTAGAATGTGTGGAGGAGGTTCCACTATATTACTGTAGGCTGAGAGGAGGTTCCACTATATTACTGTCGGATGTGAGGAGGAGGTTCCACTATATTACTGTAGGATGTGTTGAGGAGGTTCCACTATATTACTGTATGATGAGAGGAGGAGGTTCCACTATATTACTGTAGGATTGAGAGGAGGTTCCACTATATTACTGTAGGATGAGAGGTGGAGGTTCCACTATATTACTGTCGAATGAGAGGAGGAGGTTCCACTATATTACTGTAGGATGTGTGGAGGAGGTTCCACTATATTACTGTAGGATGAGAGGAGGAGGTTCCACTATATTACTGTAGAATGTGAGGAGAAGGTTCCACTATATTACTGTAGGATGTGAGGAGGTTCCACTATATTACTGTAGGATGTGTGGAGGAGGTTCCACTATATTACTGTAGGTTGAGAGGAGGAGGTTCCACTATATTACTGTAGGATGTGAGGAGAAGGTTCCACTATATTACTGTATGCTGAGAGGAGGTTCCACTATATTACTGTGGGATGAGAGGAGGAGGTTCCACTATATTACTGTAGGCTTGAGAGGAGGTTCCACTATATTACTGTAGGATTTGAGGAGGAGGTTCCACTACATTACTGTAGTATGTGAGGAGGAGGTTCCACTACATTACTGTGGGATGAGAGGAGGTTCCACTATATTACTGTAGGATGAGAGGAGGAGGTTCCACTATATTACTGTAGGATGTGTGGAGGAGGTTCCACTATATTACTGTAGGATGAGAGGAGGAGGTTCCACTATATTACTGTAGGATGAGAGGAGGAGGTTCCACTATATTACTGTAGGATGAGAGGAGGAGTTTCCACTATATTACTGTATGCTAAGAGGAGGTTCCACTATATTACTGTGGGATGAGAGGAGGAGGTTCCACTATATTACTGTAGCATGTGAGGAGGAGGTTCCACTACATTACTGTGGGATGAGAGGAGGAGTTTCCACTATATTACTGTAGGATGAGAGGTGGAGGTTCCACTATATTACTGTAGGATTGAGAGGAGGTTCCACTTTATTACTGTATGATGAGAGGAGGAGGTTCCACTATATTACTGTATGATGAGAGGAGGAGGTTCCACTATATTACTGTAGGATGTGTGGAGGAGGTTCCACTATATTACTGTAGGATGAGAGGAGGAGGTTCCCCTATATTACTGTAGGATGTGAGAAGGTTCCACTATATTACTGTAGGATGTGAGGAGGTTCCACTATATTACTGTAGGATGTGTGGAGGAGGTTCCACTATATTACTGTATGCTGAGAGGAGGTTCCACTATATTACTGTGGGATGAGAGGAGGTGTTTCCACTATATTACTGAAGGATTGAGAGGAGGTTCCACTATATTACTGTATGATGAGAGGAGGAGGTTCCACTATATTACTGTAGGATGTGAGGAGGATGTTCCACTACATTACTGTGGGATGAGATGAGGAGGTTCCACTATATTACTGTGGGATGAGAGGGAGGTTCCACTACATTACTGTAGGATGAGAGGAGGAGGTTCCACTATATTACTGTAGGATGAGAGGAGGAGGTTCCCACTATATTACTGTAGGATGAGAGGAGGAGGTTCCACTATATTACTGTAGGATGAGAGGAGGGGGTTCCACTATATTACTGTAGGATGTGAGGAGGAGGTTCCACTATATTACTGTAGGATGTGTGGAGTAGGTTCCACTATATTACTGTAGGATTGAGGAGAAGGTTTCACTATATTACTGTAGAATGTGTGGAGGAGGTTCCACTATATTACTGTAGGATGTGAGGAGGAGGTTCCACTATATTACTGTATGCTGAGAGGAGGTTCCACTATATTACTGTAGGATGTGAGGAGGAGGTTCCACTATATTACTGTAGGATGAGAGGAGGAGGTTCCACTATATTACTGTAGGATTGAGGAGAAGGTTCCACTATATTACTGTAGGATGTGTGGAGGAGGTTCCACTTATTACTGTAGGATGTGAGGAGGAGGTTCCACTATATTACTGTATGCTGAGAGGAGGTTCCACTATATTACTGTGGGATGAGAGGAGGAGGTTCCACTATATTACTGTAGGATTGAGAGGAGGTTCCACTATATTACTGTAGGATGTGAGGAGGAGGTTCCACTATATTACTGTGGGATGAGAGGAGGAGGTTCCACTATATTACTGTCGGATGTGAGGAGGAGGTTCCACTATATTACTGTAGAATGTGTGGAGGAGGTTCCACTATATTACTGTAGGCTGAGAGGAGGTTCCACTATATTACTGTCGGATGTGAGGAGGAGGTTCCACTATATTACTGTAGGATGTGTTGAGGAGGTTCCACTATATTACTGTATGATGAGAGGAGGAGGTTCCACTATATTACTGTAGGATTGAGAGGAGGTTCCACTATATTACTGTAGGATGAGAGGTGGAGGTTCCACTATATTACTGTCGAATGAGAGGAGGAGGTTCCACTATATTACTGTAGGATGTGTGGAGGAGGTTCCACTATATTACTGTAGGATGAGAGGAGGAGGTTCCACTATATTACTGTAGAATGTGAGGAGAAGGTTCCACTATATTACTTTAGGATGTGAGGAGGTTCCACTATATTACTGTAGGATGTGTGGAGGAGGTTCCACTATATTACTGTAGGTTGAGAGGAGGAGGTTCCACTATATTACTGTAGGATGTGAGGAGAAGGTTCCACTATATTACTGTATGCTGAGAGGAGGTTCCACTATATTACTGTGGGATGAGAGGAGGAGGTTCCACTATATTACTGTAGGCTTGAGAGGAGGTTCCACTATATTACTGTAGGATTTGAGGAGGAGGTTCCACTACATTACTGTAGTATGTGAGGAGGAGGTTCCACTACATTACTGTGGGATGAGAGGAGGTTCCACTATATTACTGTAGGATGAGAGGAGGAGGTTCCACTATATTACTGTAGGATGTGTGGAGGAGGTTCCACTATATTACTGTAGGATGAGAGGAGGAGGTTCCACTATATTACTGTAGGATGAGAGGAGGAGGTTCCACTATATTACTGTAGGATGAGAGGAGGAGTTTCACTATATTACTGTATGCTAAGAGGAGGTTCCACTATATTACTGTGGGATGAGAGGAGGAGGTTCCACTATATTACTGTAGCATGTGAGGAGGAGGTTCCACTACATTACTTGTGGGATGAGAGGAGGAGTTTCCACTATATTACTGTAGGATGAGAGGAGGAGGTTCCACTATATTACTGTAGGATTGAGAGGAGGTTCCACTTTATTACTGTATGATGAGAGGAGGAGGTTCCACTATATTACTGTATGATGAGAGGAGGAGGTTCCACTATATTACTGTAGGATGTGTGGAGGAGGTTCCACTATATTACTGTAGGATGAGAGGAGGATGTTCCACTATATTACTGTAGGATGTGAGAAGGTTCCACTATATTACTGTAGGATGTGAGGAGGTTCCACTATATTACTGTAGGATGTGTGGAGGAGGTTCCACTATATTACTGTATGCTGAGAGGAGGTTCCACTATATTACTGTGGGATGAGAGGAGGTGTTTCCACTATATTACTGAAGGATTGAGAGGAGGTTCCACTATATTACTGTATGATGAGAGGAGGAGGTTCCACTATATTACTGTAGGATGTGAGGAGGATGTTCCACTACATTACTGTGGGATGAGATGAGGAGGTTCCACTATATTACTGTGGGATGAGAGGAGGTTCCACTACATTACTGTAGGATGAGAGGAGGAGGTTCCACTATATTACTGTAGGATGAGAGGAGGAGGTTCCACTATATTACTGTAGGATGAGAGGAGGAGGTTCCACTATATTACTGTAGGATGAGAGGAGGGGGTTCCCACTATATTACTGTAGGATGTGAGGAGGAGGTTCCACTATATTACTGTAGGATGTGTGGAGTAGGTTCCACTATATTACTGTAGGATTGAGGAGAAGGTTCCACTATATTACTGTAGAATGTGTGGAGGAGGTTCCACTATATTACTGTAGGATGTGAGGAGGAGGTTCCACTATATTACTGTATGCTGAGAGGAGGTTCCACTATATTACTGTAGGATGTGAGGAGGAGGTTCCACTATATTACTGTAGGATGAGAGGAGGAGGTTCCACTATATTACTGTAGGATTGAGGAGAAGGTTCCACTATATTACTGTAGGATGTGTGGAGGAGGTTCCACTTATTACTGTAGGATGTGAGGAGGAGGTTCCACTATATTACTGTATGCTGAGAGGAGGTTCCACTATATTACTGTGGGATGAGAGGAGGAGGTTCCACTATATTACTGTAGGATTGAGAGGAGGTTCCACTATATTACTGTAGGATGTGAGGAGGAGGTTCCACTATATTACTGTGGGATGAGAGGAGGAGGTTCCACTATATTACTGTGGGATGAGAGGAGGAGGTTCCACTATATTACTGTGGGATGAGAGGAGGAGGTTCCACTATATTACTGTCGGATGAGAGGAGGAGGTTCCACTATATTACTGTAGAATGAGAGGAGGAGGTTCCACTATATTACTGTAGAATGAGAGGAGGAGGTTCCACTATATGACTCTAGGATGAGAGGAGGAGGTTCCACTATATTACTGTAGGATGTGTGGAGGTTCCACTATATTACTGTAGGATGTGTGGAGGAGGTTCCACTTAATTACTGTATGCGAAGAGGAGAAGATTCCACTATATTACTGTATGCTGAGAGGAGGTTCCACTATATTACTGTAGGATGAGAGGAGGAGATTCCACTATATTACTGTAGGATGAGAGGAGGAGATTCCACTATATTACTGTATGCTGAGAGGAGGTTCCACTATATTACTGTAGGATGAGAGGAGGAGGTTCCACTATATTACTGTAGGATGAGAGTAGGAGATTCCACTATATTACTGTATGCTGAGAGGAGGTTCCACTATATTACTGTAGGATGAGAGGAGGAGGTTCCACTATATTACTGTAGGATGAGAGGAGGAGATTCCACTATATTACTGTAGGATGAGAGGAGGAGGTTCCACTATATTACTGTCGAATGAGAGGAGGAGGTTCCACTATATTACTGTAGGATGTGTGGAGGAGGTTCCACTATATTACTGTAGGATGAGAGGAGGAGGTTCCACTATATTACTGTAGGATATGAGGAGGAGGAGGTTCCACTATATTACTGTCGGATGAGAGGAGGAGGTTCCACTATATTACTGTAGGATGAGAGGAGGAGTTTCCACTATATTACTGTAGAATGAGAGGAGGTTCCACTATATTACTGTATGCTGAGAGGGAGGTTCCACTATATTACTGTAGGATGAGAGGAGGAGGTTCCACTATATTACTGTATGCTGAGAGGAGGTTCCACTATATTACTGTAGGATGAGAGGAGGAGGTTTCACTATATTACTGTAGGATGAGAGGAGGAGGTTCCACTATATTACTGTAGGATTGAGAGGAGGTTCCACTATATTACTGTAGGATGAGAGGAGGAGGTTCCACTATATTACTGTGGGATGAGAGGAGGTTCCACTATATTACTGTAGGATGAGAGGGAGGAGGTTCCACTATATTACTGTAGGATGAGAGGAGGAGGTTCCACTATATTACTGTATGCTGAGAGGAGGTTCCACTATATTACTGTAGGATGAGAGGAGGAGATTCCACTATATTACTGTAGGATGAGAGGAGGAGGTTCCACTATATTACTGTAGAATGAGAGGAGGAGGTTCCACTATATTACTGTAGGATGAGAGGAGGAGGTTCCACTATATTACTGTAGGATTGAGAGGGGGTTCCACTATATTACTGTAGGATGTTTGGAGGAGGTTCCACTATATTACTGTCGGATGTGTGGAGGAGGTTCCACTAAATTACTGTATGCTGAGAGGAGGAGGTTCCACTATATTACTGTAGGATGAGAGGAGGAGGTTCCACTATATTACTGTAGAATGAGAGGAGGAGATTCCACTATATTACTGTATGCTGAGAGGAGGAGGTTCCACTATATTACTGTAGGATTGAGAGGAGGTTCCACTATATTACTGTGGGATGAGAGGAGGAGGTTCCACTATATTACTGTAGGATGAGAGGAGGAGGTTCCACTATATTACTGTAGGATTGAGAGGAGGTTCCACTATATTACTGTAGAATGAGAGGAGGAGGTTCCACTATATTACTGTAGAATGAGAGGAGGAGGTTCCACTATATTACTGTAGAATGAGAGGAGGAGATTCCACTATATTACTGTAGGATGAGAGGAGGAGGTTCCACTATATTACTGTAGGATGAGAGGAGGAGGTTCCACTATATTACTGTAGGATGAGAGGAGGAGGTTCCACTATATTACTGTAGGATTGAGAGGAGGTTCCACTATATTACTGTAGGATGAGAGGAGGAGGTTCCACTATATTACTGTAGAATGAGAGGAGGAGGTTCCACTATATTACTGTAGAATGAGAGGAGGAGGTTCCACTATATTACTGTAGGATGAGAGGAGGAGGTTCCACTATATTACTGTAGGATTGAGAGGAGGTTCCACTATATTACTGTAGGATGAGAGGAGGAGGTTCCACTATATTACTGTAGAATGAGAGGAGGAGGTTCCACTATATTACTGTAGAATGAGAGGAGGAGATTCCACTATATTACTGTATGCTGAGAGGAGGAGGTTCCACTATATTACTGTAGGATTGAGAGGAGGTTCCACTATATTACTGTGGGATGAGAGGAGGAGGTTCCACTATATTACTGTAGGATTGAGAGGAGGTTCCACTATATTACTGTAGGATGAGAGGAGGAGGTTCCACTATATTACTGTAGGATGAGAGGAGGAGGTTTCACTATATTACTGTATGCTGAGAGGAGGTTTCACTATATTACTGTAGGATGAGAGGGGGATGAGAGGAGGTTCCACTATATTACTGTGGGATTGAGAGGAGGTTCCACTATATTACTGTGGGATGAGAGGAGGTATATTACTGTGGGATGAGAGGAGGTTCCACTATATTACTGTATGCTGAGAGGAGGAGGTTCCACTATATTACTGTAGGCTGAGAGGAGGAGGTTCCACTATATTACTGTAGGATGAGAGGAGGAGGTTTCACTATATTACTGTAGGATGAGAGGAGGTTCCACTATATTACTGTATGCTGAGAGGAGGAGGTTTCACTATATTACTGTAGGATGAGAGGAGGTTCCACTATATTACTGTAGGATGTGTGGAGGAGGTTCCACTATATTACTGTAGGATGTGTGGAGGAGGTTCCACTATATTACTGTAGGATGAGAGGATGAGGTTCCACTATATGACTGTCGGATGAGAGGAGGAGGTTCCACTATATTACTGTATGCTGAGAGGAGGTTCCACTATATTACTGTATGCTGAGAGGAGGAGGTTCCACTATATTACTGTAGGCTGAGAGGAGGTTCCACTATATTACTGTAAGATGTGAGGCGGTTCCACTATATTACTGTAGGATGTGTGGAGGTGGTTCCACTATATTACTGTATGCTGAGAGGAGGTTCCACTATATTACTGTGGGATGAGAGGAGGTGTTTCCACTATATATTACTGTAGGATTTAGAGGAGGTTCCACTATATTCACTGTATGATGAGAGGAGGAGGTTCCACTATATTACTGTAGGCTGAGAGGAGGTTCCACTATATTACTGTCGGATGTGAGGAGGAGGTTCCACTATATTACTGTAGAATGTGTGGAGGAGGTTCCACTATATTACTGTAGGCTGAGAGGAGGTTCCACTATATTACTGTCGGATGTGAGGAGGAGGTTCCACTATATTACTGTAGGATGTGTTGAGGAGGTTCCACTATATTACTGTATGATGAGAGGAGGAGGTTCCACTATATTACTGTAGGATTGAGAGGAGGTTCCACTATATTACTGTAGGATGAGAGGTGGAGGTTCCACTATATTACTGTCGAATGAGAGGAGGAGGTTCCACTATATTACTGTAGGATGTGTGGAGGAGGTTCCACTATATTACTGTAGGATGAGAGGAGGAGGTTCCACTATATTACTGTAGAATGTGAGGAGAAGGTTCCACTATATTACTGTAGGATGTGAGGAGGTTCCACTATATTACTGTAGGATGTGTGGAGGAGGTTCCACTATATTACTGTAGGTTGAGAGGAGGAGGTTCCACTATATTACTGTAGGATGTGAGGAGAAGGTTCCACTATATTACTGTATGCTGAGAGGAGGTTCCACTATATTACTGTGGGATGAGAGGAGGAGGTTCCACTATATTACTGTAGGCTTGAGAGGAGGTTCCACTATATTACTGTAGGATTTGAGGAGGAGGTTCCACTACATTACTGTAGTATGTGAGGAGGAGGTTCCACTACATTACTGTGGGATGAGAGGAGGTTCCACTATATTACTGTAGGATGAGAGGAGGAGGTTCCACTATATTACTGTAGGATGTGTGGAGGAGGTTCCACTATATTACTGTAGGATGAGAGGAGGAGGTTCCACTATATTACTGTAGGATGAGAGGAGGAGGTTCCACTATATTACTGTAGGATGAGAGGAGGAGTTTCCACTATATTACTGTATGCTAAGAGGAGGTTCCACTATATTACTGAGGGATGAGAGGAGGAGGTTCCACTATATTACTGTAGCATGTGAGGAGGAGGTTCCACTACATTACTGTGGGATGAGAGGAGGAGTTTCCACTATATTACTGTAGGATGAGAGGAGGAGGTTCCACTATATTACTGTAGGATTGAGAGGAGGTTCCACTTTATTACTGTATGATGAGAGGAGGAGGTTCCACTATATTACTGTATGATGAGAGGAGGAGGTTCCACTATATTACTGTAGGATGTGTGGAGGAGGTTCCACTATATTACTGTAGGATGAGAGGAGGAGGTTCCACTATATTACTGTAGAATGAGAGGAGGAGGTTCCACTATATTACTGTAGAATGAGAGGAGGAGATTCCACTATATTACTGTATGCTGAGAGGAGGAGGTTCCACTATATTACTGTAGGATTGAGAGGAGGTTCCACTATATTACTGTGGGATGAGAGGAGGAGGTTCCACTATATTACTGTAGGATGAGAGGAGGAGGTTCCACTATATTACTGTAGGATGAGAGGAGGAGGTTCCACTATATTACTGTAGGATGAGAGGAGGAGGTTTCACTATATTACTGTATGCTGAGAGGAGGTTTCACTATATTACTGTAGGATGAGAGGAGGTTCCACTATATTACTGTGGGATGAGAGGAGGTTCCACTATATTACTGTGGGATGAGAGGAGGTTCCACTATATTACTGTGGGATGAGAGGAGGTTCCACTATATTACTGTGGGATGAGAGGAGGTTCCACTATATTACTGTATGCTGAGAGGAGGAGGTTCCACTATATTACTGTAGGCTGAGATGAGGAGGTTCCACTATATTACTGTAGGATGAGAGGAGGAGGTTTCACTATATTACTGTAGGATGAGAGGAGGTTCCACTATATTACTGTATGCTGAGAGGAGGAGGTTTCACTATATTACTGTAGGATGAGAGGAGGTTCCACTATATTACTGTAGGATGTGTGGAGGAGGTTCCACTATATTACTGTAGGATGTGTGGAGGAGGTTCCACTATATTACTGTAGGATGAGAGGATGAGGTTCCACTATATGACTGTCGGATGAGAGGAGGAGGTTCCACTATATTACTGTATGCTGAGAGGAGGTTCCACTATATTACTGTATGCTGAGAGGAGGAGGTTCCACTATATTACTGTAGGCTGAGAGGAGGTTCCACTATATTACTGTAAGATGTGAGGCGGTTCCACTATATTACTGTAGGATGTGTGGAGGTGGTTCCACTATATTACTGTATGCTGAGAGGAGGTTCCACTATATTACTGTGGGATGAGAGGAGGTGTTTCCACTATATATTACTGTAGGATTTAGAGGAGGTTCCACTATATTCACTGTATGATGAGAGGAGGAGGTTTCACTATATTACTGTAGGCTGAGAGGAGGTTCCACTATATTACTGTCGGATGTGAGGAGGAGGTTCCACTATATTACTGTAGAATGTGTGGAGGAGGTTCCACTATATTACTGTAGGCTGAGAGGAGGTTCCACTATATTACTGTCGGATGTGAGGAGGAGGTTCCACTATATTACTGTAGGATGTGTTGAGGAGGTTCCACTATATTACTGTATGATGAGAGGAGGAGGTTCCACTATATTACTGTAGGATTGAGAGGAGGTTCCACTATATTACTGTAGGATGAGAGGTGGAGGTTCCACTATATTACTGTCGAATGAGAGGAGGAGGTTCCACTATATTACTGTAGGATGTGTGGAGGAGGTTCCACTATATTACTGTAGGATGAGAGGAGGAGGTTCCACTATATTACTGTAGAATGTGAGGAGAAGGTTCCACTATATTACTGTAGGATGTGAGGAGGTTCCACTATATTACTGTAGGATGTGTGGAGGAGGTTCCACTATATTACTGTAGGTTGAGAGGAGGAGGTTCCACTATATTACTGTAGGATGTGAGGAGAAGGTTCCACTATATTACTGTATGCTGAGAGGAGGTTCCACTATATTACTGTGGGATGAGAGGAGGAGGTTCCACTATATTACTGTAGGCTTGAGAGGAGGTTCCACTATATTACTGTAGTATGTGAGGAGGAGGTTCCACTACATTACTGTAGTATGTGAGGAGGAGGTTCCACTACATTACTGTGGGATGAGAGGAGGTTCCACTATATTACTGTAGGATGAGAGGAGGAGGTTCCACTATATTACTGTAGGATGTGTGGAGGAGGTTCCACTATATTACTGTAGGATGAGAGGAGGAGGTTCCACTATATTACTGTAGGATGAGAGGAGGAGGTTCCACTATATTACTGTAGGATGAGAGGAGGAGTTTCCACTATATTACTGTATGCTAAGAGGAGGTTCCACTATATTACTGTGGGATGAGAGGAGGAGGTTCCACTATATTACTGTAGCATGTGAGGAGGAGGTTCCACTACATTACTGTGGGATGAGAGGAGGAGTTTCCACTATATTACTGTAGGATGAGAGGAGGAGGTTCCACTATATTACTGTAGGATTGAGAGGAGGTTCCACTTTATTACTGTATGATGAGAGGAGGAGGTTCCACTATATTACTGTATGATGAGAGGAGGAGGTTCCACTATATTACTGTAGGATGTGTGGAGGAGGTTCCACTATATTACTGTAGGATGAGAGGAGGAGGTTCCCCTATATTACTGTAGGATGTGAGAAGGTTCCACTATATTACTGTAGGATGTGAGGAGGTTCCACTATATTACTGTAGGATGTGTGGAGGAGGTTCCACTATATTACTGTATGCTGAGAGGAGGTTCCACTATATTACTGTGGGATGAGAGGAGGTGTTTCCACTATATTACTGAAGGATTGAGAGGAGGTTCCACTATATTACTGTATGATGAGAGGAGGAGGTTCCACTATATTACTGTAGGATGTGAGGAGGATGTTCCACTACATTACTGTGGGATGAGATGAGGAGGTTCCACTATATTACTGTGGGATGAGAGGAGGTTCCACTACATTACTGTAGGATGAGAGGAGGAGGTTCCACTATATTACTGTAGGATGAGAGGAGGAGGTTCCACTATATTACTGTAGGATGAGAGGAGGAGGTTCCACTATATTACTGTAGGATGAGAGGAGGGGGTTCCACTATATTACTGTAGGATGTGAGGAGGAGGTTCCACTATATTACTGTAGGATGTGTGGAGTAGGTTCCACTATATTACTGTAGGATGAGAGGAGGAGTTTCCACTATATTACTGTAGGATGAGAGGAGGAGGTTCCACTATATTACTGTAGGATTGAGAGGAGGTTCCACTTTATTACTGTATGATGAGAGGAGGAGGTTCCACTATATTACTGTATGATGAGAGGAGGAGGTTCCACTATATTACTGTAGGATGTGTGGAGGAGGTTCCACTATATTACTGTAGGATGAGAGGAGGAGGTTCCCCTATATTACTGTAGGATGTGAGAAGGTTCCACTATATTACTGTAGGATGTGAGGAGGTTCCACTATATTACTGTAGGATGTGTGGAGGAGGTTCCACTATATTACTGTATGCTGAGAGGAGGTTCCACTATATTACTGTGGGATGAGAGGAGGTGTTTCCACTATATTACTGAAGGATTGAGAGGAGGTTCCACTATATTACTGTATGATGAGAGGAGGAGGTTCCACTATATTACTGTAGGATGTGAGGAGGATGTTCCACTACATTACTGTGGGATGAGATGAGGAGGTTCCACTATATTACTGTGGGATGAGAGGGAGGTTCCACTACATTACTGTAGGATGAGAGGAGGAGGTTCCACTACATTACTGTAGGATGAGAGGAGGAGGTTCCACTATATTACTGTAGGATGAGAGGAGGAGGTTCCACTATATTACTGTAGGATGAGAGGAGGGGGTTCCACTATATTACTGTAGGATGTGAGGAGGAGGTTCCACTATATTACTGTAGGATGTGTGGAGTAGGTTCCACTATATTACTGTAGGATTGAGGAGAAGGTTCCACTATATTACTGTAGAATGTGTGGAGGAGGTTCCACTATATTACTGTAGGATGTGAGGAGGAGGTTCCACTATATTACTGTATGCTGAGAGGAGGTTCCACTATATTACTGTAGGATGTGAGGAGGAGGTTCCACTATATTACTGTAGGATGAGAGGAGGAGGTTCCACTATATTACTGTAGGATTGAGGAGAAGGTTCCACTATATTACTGTAGGATGTGTGGAGGAGGTTCCACTTATTACTGTAGGATGTGAGGAGGAGGTTCCACTATATTACTGTATGCTGAGAGGAGGTTCCACTATATTACTGTGGGATGAGAGGAGGAGGTTCCACTATATTACTGTAGGATTGAGAGGAGGTTCCACTATATTACTGTAGGATGTGAGGAGGAGGTTCCACTATATTACTGTGGGATGAGAGGAGGAGGTTCCACTATATTACTGTCGGATGTGAGGAGGAGGTTCCACTATATTACTGTAGAATGTGTGGAGGAGGTTCCACTATATTACTGTAGGCTGAGAGGAGGTTCCACTATATTACTGTCGGATGTGAGGAGGAGGTTCCACTATATTACTGTAGGATGTGTTGAGGAGGTTCCACTATATTACTGTATGATGAGAGGAGGAGGTTCCACTATATTACTGTAGGATTGAGAGGAGGTTCCACTATATTACTGTAGGATGAGAGGTGGAGGTTCCACTATATTACTGTCGAATGAGAGGAGGAGGTTCCACTATATTACTGTAGGATGTGTGGAGGAGGTTCCACTATATTACTGTAGGATGAGAGGAGGAGGTTCCACTATATTACTGTAGAATGTGAGGAGAAGGTTCCACTATATTACTTTAGGATGTGAGGAGGTTCCACTATATTACTGTAGGATGTGTGGAGGAGGTTCCACTATATTACTGTAGGTTGAGAGGAGGAGGTTCCACTATATTACTGTAGGATGTGAGGAGAAGGTTCCACTATATTACTGTATGCTGAGAGGAGGTTCCACTATATTACTGTGGGATGAGAGGAGGAGGTTCCACTATATTACTGTAGGCTTGAGAGGAGGTTCCACTATATTACTGTAGGATTTGAGGAGGAGGTTCCACTACATTACTGTAGTATGTGAGGAGGAGGTTCCACTACATTACTGTGGGATGAGAGGAGGTTCCACTATATTACTGTAGGATGAGAGGAGGAGGTTCCACTATATTACTGTAGGATGTGTGGAGGAGGTTCCACTATATTACTGTAGGATGAGAGGAGGAGGTTCCACTATATTACTGTAGGATGAGAGGAGGAGGTTCCACTATATTACTGTAGGATGAGAGGAGGAGTTTCCACTATATTACTGTATGCTAAGAGGAGGTTCCACTATATTACTGTGGGATGAGAGGAGGAGGTTCCACTATATTACTGTAGCATGTGAGGAGGAGGTTCCACTACATTACTTGTGGGATGAGAGGAGGTTCCACTTTATTACTGTATGATGAGAGGAGGAGGTTCCACTATATTACTGTATGATGAGAGGAGGAGGTTCCACTATATTACTGTAGGATGTGTGGAGGAGGTTCCACTATATTACTGTAGGATGAGAGGAGGAGGTTCCACTATATTACTGTAGGATGTGAGAAGGTTCCACTATATTACTGTAGGATGTGAGGAGGTTCCACTATATTACTGTAGGATGTGTGGAGGAGGTTCCACTATATTACTGTATGCTGAGAGGAGGTTCCACTATATTACTGTGGGATGAGAGGAGGTGTTTCCACTATATTACTGAAGGATTGAGAGGAGGTTCCACTATATTACTGTATGATGAGAGGAGGAGGTTCCACTATATTACTGTAGGATGTGAGGAGGATGTTCCACTACATTACTGTGGGATGAGATGAGGAGGTTCCACTATATTACTGTGGGATGAGAGGAGGTTCCACTACATTACTGTAGGATGAGAGGAGGAGGTTCCACTATATTACTGTAGGATGAGAGGAGGAGGTTCCACTATATTACTGTAGGATGAGAGGAGGAGGTTCCACTATATTACTGTAGGATGAGAGGAGGGGGTTCCACTATATTACTGTAGGATGTGAGGAGGAGGTTCCACTATATTACTGTAGGATGTGTGGAGTAGGTTCCACTATATTACTGTAGGATTGAGGAGAAGGTTCCACTATATTACTGTAGAATGTGTGGAGGAGGTTCCACTATATTACTGTAGGATGTGAGGAGGAGGTTCCACTATATTACTGTATGCTGAGAGGAGGTTCCACTATATTACTGTAGGATGTGAGGAGGAGGTTCCACTATATTACTGTAGGATGAGAGGAGGAGGTTCCACTATATTACTGTAGGATTGAGGAGAAGGTTCCACTATATTACTGTAGGATGTGTGGAGGAGGTTCCACTTATTACTGTAGGATGTGAGGAGGAGGTTCCACTATATTACTGTATGCTGAGAGGAGGTTCCACTATATTACTGTGGGATGAGAGGAGGAGGTTCCACTATATTACTGTAGGATTGAGAGGAGGTTCCACTATATTACTGTAGGATGTGAGGAGGAGGTTCCACTATATTACTGTGGGATGAGAGGAGGAGGTTCCACTATATTACTGTGGGATGAGAGGAGGAGGTTCCACTATATTACTGTGGGATGAGAGGAGGAGGTGCCACTATATTACTGTGGGATGAGAGGAGGTTCCACTATATTACTGTCGGATGAGAGGAGGAGGTTCCACTATATTACTGTAGAATGAGAGGAGGAGGTTCCACTATATGACTCTAGGATGAGAGGAGGAGGTTCCACTATATTACTGTCGGATGTGTGGAGGTTCCACTATATTACTGTAGGATGTGTGGAGGAGGTTCCACTTAATTACTGTATGCGAAGAGGAGAAGGTTCCACTATATTACTGTAGGATGAGAGGAGGAGATTCCACTATATTACTGTATGCTGAGAGGAGGTTCCACTATATTACTGTAGGATGAGAGGAGGAGATTCCACTATATTACTGTATGCTGAGAGGAGGTTCCACTATATTACTGTAGGATGAGAGGAGGAGGTTCCACTATATTACTGTAGGATGAGAGTAGGAGATTCCACTATATTACTGTATGCTGAGAGGAGGTTCCACTATATTACTGTAGGATGAGAGGAGGAGGTTCCACTATATTACTGTAGGATGAGAGGAGGAGATTCCACTATATTACTGTAGGATGAGAGGAGGAGGTTCCACTATATTACTGTCGAATGAGAGGAGGAGGTTCCACTATATTACTGTAGGATGTGTGGAGGAGGTTCCACTATATTACTGTAGGATGAGAGGAGGAGGTTCCACTATATTACTGTAGGATATGAGGAGGAGGAGGTTCCACTATATTACTGTCGGATGAGAGGAGGAGGTTCCACTATATTACTGTAGGATGAGAGGAGGAGTTTCCACTATATTACTGTAGAATGAGAGGAGGTTCCACTATATTACTGTATGCTGAGAGGAGGTTCCACTATATTACTGTAGGATGAGAGGAGGAGGTTCCACTATATTACTGTATGCTGAGAGGAGGTTCCACTATATTACTGTAGGATGAGAGGAGGAGGTTTCACTATATTACTGTAGGATGAGAGGAGGAGGTTCCACTATATTACTGTAGGATTGAGAGGAGGTTCCACTATATTACTGTAGGATGAGAGGAGGAGGTTCCACTATATTACTGTGGGATGAGAGGAGGTTCCACTATATTACTGTAGGATGAGAGGAGGAGGTTCCACTATATTACTGTAGGATGAGAGGAGGAGGTTCCACTATATTACTGTATGCTGAGAGGAGGTTCCACTATATTACTGTAGGATGAGAGGAGGAGATTCCACTATATTACTGTAGGATGAGAGGAGGAGGTTCCACTATATTACTGTAGAATGAGAGGAGGAGGTTCCACTATATTACTGTAGGATGAGAGGAGGAGGTTCCACTATATTACTGTAGGATTGAGAGGGGGGTTCCACTATATTACTGTAGGATGTTTGGAGGAGGTTCCACTATATTACTGTCGGATGTGTGGAGGAGGTTCCACTAAATTACTGTATGCTGAGAGGAGGAGGTTCCACTATATTACTGTAGGATGAGAGGAGGAGGTTCCACTATATTACTGTAGAATGAGAGGAGGAGATTCCACTATATTACTGTATGCTGAGAGGAGGAGGTTCCACTATATTACTGTAGGATTGAGAGGAGGTTCCACTATATTACTGTGGGATGAGAGGAGGAGGTTCCACTATATTACTGTAGGATGAGAGGAGGAGGTTCCACTATATTACTGTAGGATTGAGAGGAGGTTCCACTATATTACTGTAGAATGAGAGGAGGAGGTTTCACTATATTACTGTAGGATGAGAGGAGGAGGTTCCACTATATTACTGTAGAATGAGAGGAGGAGATTCCACTATATTACTGTAGGATGAGAGGAGGAGGTTCCACTATATTACTGTAGGATGAGAGGAGGAGGTTCCACTATATTACTGTAGGATGAGAGGAGGAGGTTCCACTATATTACTGTAGGATTGAGAGGAGGTTCCACTATATTACTGTAGGATGAGAGGAGGAGGTTCCACTATATTACTGTAGAATGAGAGGGAGGAGGTTCCACTATATTACTGTAGAATGAGAGGAGGAGGTTCCACTATATTACTGTAGGATGAGAGGAGGAGGTTCCACTATATTACTGTAGGATTGAGAGGAGGTTCCACTATATTACTGTAGGATGAGAGGAGGAGGTTCCACTATATTACTGTAGAATGAGAGGAGGAGGTTCCACTATATTACTGTAGAATGAGAGGAGGAGATTCCACTATATTACTGTATGCTGAGAGGAGGAGGTTCCACTATATTACTGTAGGATTGAGAGGAGGTTCCACTATATTACTGTGGGATGAGAGGAGGAGGTTCCACTATATTACTGTAGGATGAGAGGAGGAGGTTCCACTATATTACTGTAGGATGAGAGGAGGAGGTTCCACTATATTACTGTAGGATGAGAGGAGGAGGTTTCACTATATTACTGTATGCTGAGAGGAGGTTTCACTATATTACTGTAGGATGAGAGGAGGTTCCACTATATTACTGTGGGATGAGAGGAGGTTCCACTATATTACTGTGGGATGAGAGGAGGTTCCACTATATTACTGTGGGATGAGAGGAGGTTCCACTATATTACTGTGGGATGAGAGGAGGTTCCACTATATTACTGTATGCTGAGAGGAGGAGGTTTCACTATATTACTGTAGGATGAGAGGAGGTTCCACTATATTACTGTAGGATGTGTGGAGGAGGTTCCACTATATTACTGTAGGATGTGTGGAGGAGGTTCCACTATATTACTGTAGGATGAGAGGAGGAGGTTCCACTATATTACTGTAGGATGAGAGGAGGAGGTTTCACTATATTACTGTAGGATGAGAGGAGGTTCCACTATATTACTGTAGGATGAGAGGAGGAGGTTTCACTATATTACTGTAGGATGAGAGGAGGTTCCACTATATTACTGTAGGATGTGTGGAGGAGGTTCCACTATATTACTGTAGGATGTGTGGAGGAGGTTCCACTATATTACTGTGGGATGAGAGGAGGAGGTTCCACTATATTACTGTAGGATTGAGAGGAGGTTCCACTATATTACTGTAGGATGAGAGGAGGAGGTTCCACTATATTACTGTAGAATGAGAGGAGGAGGTTCCACTATATTACTGTAGAATGAGAGGAGGAGGTTCCACTATATTACTGTAGGATGAGAGGAGGAGGTTCCACTATATTACTGTAGGATGAGAGGAGGAGGTTCCACTATATTACTGTATGCTGAGAGGAGGAGGTTCCACTATATTACTGTAGGATTGAGAGGAGGTTCCACTATATTACTGTGGGATGAGAGGAGGAGGTTCCACTATATTACTGTAGAATGAGAGGAGGAGGACTGATAGGTCACATCTCAGAATACTGACATCAGGTAGAGTTCTGATAGGTCAATCATTACTGCTGGGGACTATAATGATCTACTTTGATGATGAAGGCATTTAGACAATACAAAATGAAAAATGTGAATGACACCGCATTTTACTCCACACACTGACCTGGTCCAGGGCTGGTCTGGGTGTGTAAACCGCAGGCGATGGGGGAGTCCTCCTCCCACTCCTCGCGCCCCTCCTCCAGCTCCACCTCCCGCTGCTCTGAGGACATAACAGCATACGGTTAACCCCTGGCACTTAACATTTAACCCTAGCCCTTGACCCTTAACCCCCAACCCTAACCCTCCTCCGGCTCACTAAAGGGTCCATGACCTAACCGTAACCTCTCTGGCCCTAATACATTTTAGTCATTTAGCAGACGCTCTTATCCAGACCGACTTACAGTTAGTGAGTACATACATTTTCATACTGGCCCCCCCGTGGGAAACGAACACACAACACTGGCATTGCAAGCGCCATGCTCTACCAACTGAGCTACACGGGGCAAGGAATAATACCTAACCCTAACCACCCCAGAGACCTGAGCCCTAATACCTAACCCTAACCACCCCAGAGACCTGAGTGCTAATATCTAACCCTAACCACCCCATAGACCTGAGCCCTAATACCTAACCCTAACCACCCCAGAGACCTGAGCCCTAATACCTAACCACCCCAGAGACCTGAGTCCTAATACCTAACCCTAACCACTCCAGAGACCTGAGCCCTAATACCTAACCCTAACCACCCCAGAGACCTGAGTCCTAATACCTAATCCTAACCACTCCAGAGACCTGAGTCCTAATACCTAACCCTAACCACTCCAGAGACCTGAGTCCTAATACCTAACCCTAACCACTCCAGAGACCTGAGTCCTAATACCTAACCCTAACCACTCCAGAGACCTGAGTCCTAATACCTAACCCTAACCACTCCAGAGACCTGAGTCCTAATACCTAACCCTAACCACTCCAGAGACCTGAGTCTTAATACCTAACCCTAACCACTCCAGAGACCTGAGCCCTAATACCTAACCCTAATCACTCCAGAGACCTGAGTCTTAATACCTAACCCTAACCACTCCAGAGACCTGAGCCCTAATACCTAACCCTAATCACTCCAGAGACCTGAGTCCTAACCCTAACCACTCCAGAGACCTGAGTCATAATACCTAACCACCCCAGAGACCTGAGTCCCAATACCTAACCCTAACCACCCCAGAGACCTGAGTCCCAATACCTAACCCTAACCCCAGAGACCTGAGTCCTAATACCTAACCCTAACCACTCCAGAGACCTGAGTCCTAATACCTAACCCTAACCACTCCAGAGACCTGAGTCCTAATACCTAACCCTAACCATTCCTGGGGCCTGAGCCCTAACCTTAACCTCCTTGGAGGTTAGGTAAGCTCCTTATTCTAATCCTTTTTAGAATAAGGCTGTAACGTAACTGTCACGCTCGTTCATTAACGAGAAGGACCAAGGCGCAGCGTGATATGCATTCATATTTATTGACGTACTGAACACACGACAAAAACAACAAACGATACGTGAAGTCCAAGGTAGACTAATAACATACCTATACAGAACAAGATCCCACAACTGACTGGTGCCAAAAGGCTGCCTAAGTATGGTCCCCAATCAGAGACAACGAGCTACAGCTGCCTCTGATTGGGAACCACCCTGGCCAACATAGATCTAAACGATCTAGAAACTAAACATAGAAATAAACACAACACGAAATATACACACCCTGACTCAACAATTAACAGTCCCCTGAGTCAGGGCGTGACAGTAACAAAATGTGGGAAAAGTCAAGAGGTCTGAATAGTTTCCGAATGCATTTTATAAATCCTACCAGTCAAGTTTGGACACCTTCTAATTCAAGGGTTTTTCTTTATTTGTGCATTGTAGAATTGTAGTGAAGACATCAAAACTATGAAATAACACATACAGAATCATGTAGTAACCAAAAAAGTGTTAAACAAATCAAAACATATTTTATATTTGAGATTCTTCAAATAGCCACCCTTTGCCTTGATGACAGCTTTGCACACTCTTGGCATTCTCTCAACCAGCTTCATGAGGTAGTCACCTGAAATGCATTTAAATTAACAGGTGTGCCTTCTTAAAAGTTAATTTGTGGAATTTCTTTCCTTCTTAATGCATTTGAGCCAATCAGTTTTGTTGTGACAAGGTAGCGGGGGATATACAGAAGATAGCCCTATTTGGTAAAATACCAAGTCCATATTATGGCAAGAACAGCTCAAATAAGCAAAGAGAAACGACAGTGCATCATTACTTTAAGACATGAAGGACAGTCAATATGGAACATTTCAAGAACTTTGAAAGTGCAGTTGCAAAAACCATCAAGTGCTATGATGAAACTGGCTCTCATGAGGACCGCGACAGGAATGGAAGACCCAGAGTTACCTCTGCTGCAGAGGATACGTTCTTTAGAGTTACCAGCCTCAAATGCAGCCCAAATAAATGCTTCACAGAGTTCAAGCCACAGACACATCTCAACATCAACTGTTCAGAGGGGACTGTGTGAATCAGGCCTTCATGGTCGAATTGCTGCAAAGAAACCACGAATAAAGGATACCAATGAGAAGAATAGACCTGGTTGGGCCAAGAAACACGAGCAATGGACATTAGACTAGTGGAAATTTGTCCTTTGGTCTGGAGTCTAAATTTGAGATTTTTGGTTCCAGACGCTGTATTTTTGTGAGACGTGGTGTGGGTGAACGGATGAACTCCGCATGTGTAGTTCCCACCGTAAAGCATGAAGGAGGAGGTGTGATGGTGTGGGGGTGCTTTGCTGGTGACACTGTCTGTGATTTATTTAGAATTCAAGGCACACTTAACCAGCATGGCTACCACAGCATTCTGCAGCGATACGCCAACCCATCTGGTTTGGGCTTAGTGGGACTATCATTTGTTTTTCAACAGGACAATGACCCAACACACCTCCAGGCTGTGTAAGGGCTATTTTACCAAGAAGGAGAGTGATGGAGTGCTGCATCAGATGACCTGGCCTCCACAATCCCCCGACCTCAACCAAATTGAGATGGTTTGGGATGAGTCGGAGGGCAGAATGAAGGAAAAGCAGCCAACAAGTGCTCAGCACATGTGGGAACTCCTCCAAGACTGTTGGAAAAGCATTCCAGGTGAAGCTGGTTGAGAGAATGCCTAGAGTGTGCAAAGCTGTCATCAAGGCAAAGGGTGGCTATTTGAAGAATTTCAAATATCAAATATATTTTGATTTGTTTAACAATTTTTTGGTTACGACATGATTCTGTGTTATTTCATAGTTTTGATGTCTTCACTATAATTCTACAATGTAGAAAATAGTAAAAATAAAGAAAAACCCTTGAATGAGTAGGTGTTCTAAAACTTTTGACCGGTACTGTATATTACTGGGGGGTTACAATGCAAATAGTCCTGGTAGCCATTTGATTAGCTGTTCAGGAGCCTCATGGCTTGGGTGTAGAAGCTGTTAAGAAGCCTTTTGGACCTAGACTTGGCGCTCCGGTACCGTTTGCCTTGCGGTAGCAGAGAGAACAGTCTATGACTAGGGTGGCTGGAGTCTTTGACAATTTTTAGGGCCTTCCTCTGACACCGCGTGGTAGAGAGGTCCTGGATGGCAGGAAGCTTGGCCCCAGTGATGTACTGGGCCGTACACACTACCGTCTGTAGTGCCTTGCGGTCGGAGGCTGAGCAGTTGCCATACCAGGCAGTGATGCAACCAGTCAGGATGCTCTCGATGGTGCAGCTGTAGAGCTCTTTGAGGATCTGCGGACCCATGCCAAATCTTTTCAGGCTCCTTAGGGGAAAAAGGTGTTGTCATGCCCTCTTCACGACTGTCTTCGTGTTTTTGGACCATGATAGTTTTTTGGTGATGTGGACACCAAGGAACTTGAAGCTCTCAACCTGCTCCACTACAGCCCCGTCGATGAGAATGGGGGCATGGTCAGTCCTCCTTTTCCTGTAGTCCACAATCATCTCCTTATTTAATTACCTTAGATGAATGTAATGACTGATATGTGGTTATTTATCCACTGACTTTGAGTCACTCTGGTTCAGAGTGTGTTCTTAATGACAAACATGTCAATTTAAATATCTCTCACAACATACATCTTTCCTGAGGAAACCCTGAAGTTGTATGGAGGTTCTCTTTTAGAACGTAATGTGACCATAATGTGACCATAATGTGACCACAATGTGACCACAATGTAACCATAATGGGACCATAATGTAATTGCATTTACGTGTGGATAAAAGGTTTGTCCATGTTCAGTCTCTGTGGAATTGCAGATTGGATGCTTGTGCAGAGCCCTATGGGACCTGGTCTAAAGTAGTGTACTATATAGGGAATAGGGTGCCATTTGGGATGTAGTCAACATCTGTGGGGGATAATTGCTTAGGGGCTACATGGAGAGACATCTGTTTCTGCTCTCCTTCCCCTCTGCTCATACTGCACACCACAGAATATCTGGTGATAATAGCACCCTATAGTACAGTGCTACTCACCCATTTCCTGAAAGAAGTATCCATTCTTGGACATCCCTGAGGAAGGAGCCTCTGTGAAGGCAAGAGATATCGCTAGTCAGACAGGTACAAACAGGACGAGACAGACTGGTAGAGACAGACGTCCTCTGATAGTGGTCCTCTGATAGTGGTCCTCTGATAGTGGTCCTCTGATAGTGGTCCTCTGATAGTGGTCCTCTGATAGTGGTCCTCTGTAAATCAGCTGGTAGAGCACGGCACTTGTAACGCCAAGGTAGTGGGTTCGATCCCCGGGACCACCCATACACAAAAAATAAATGTATGCACGCATGACTGTAAGTCGCTTTGGATAAAAGTGTCTGCTAAATGGCATGTTATTATATTAGATAGACTGGTATAGATGGTGTAGTAGTAACCCTTACCAGATAGACAGGTATAGATGGGGTAGTAGTAACCCTAACCAGATAGACAGGTATAGATGGTGTAGTAGTAACCCTAACCAGATAGACAGGTATAGATGGTGTAGTAGTAACCCTAACCAGATAGACAGGTATAGATGGTGTAGTGGTAACCCTAACCAGATAGACAGGTATAGATGGTGTAGTAGTAACCCTAACCAGATAGACAGGTATAGATGGTGTAGTAGTAACCCTAACCAGATAGACAGGTATAGATGGTGTAGTAGTAACCCTAACCAGATAGACAGGTATAGATGGTGTAGTAGTAACCCTAACCAGATAGACAGGTATAGATGGTGTAGCTAGTAGTAACCCTAACCAGATAGACAGGTATATATGGTGTAGTAGTAACCCTAACCAGATAGACAGGTATAGATGGTGTAGTAGTAACCCTAACCAGATAGACAGGTATAGATGGTGTAGTAGTAACCCTAACCAGATAGACAGGTATAGATGGTGTAGTAGTAACCCTAACCAGATAGACAGGTATAGATGGTGTAGTAGTAACCCTAACCAGATAGACAGGTATAGATGGTGTAGCTAGTAGTAACCCTAACCAGATAGACAGGTATAGATGGTGTAGTAGTAACCCTAACCAGATAGACAGGTATAGATGGTGTAGTAGTAACCCTAACCAGATAGACAGGTATAGATGGTGTAGTAGTAACCCTAACCAGATAGACAGGTATAGATGGTGTAGTAGTAACCCTAACCAGATAGACAGGTATAGATGGTGTAGTAGTAACCCTAACCAGATAGACAGGTATAGATGGTGTAGTAGTAACCCTAACCAGATAGACAGGTATAGATGGTGTAGTAGTAACCCTAACCAGATAGACAGGTATAGATGGTGTAGTAGTAACCCTAACCAGATAGACAGGTATAGATGGTGTAGTAGTAACCCTAACCAGATAGACAGGTATAGATGGTGTAGCTAGTAGTAACCCTAACCAGATAGACAGGTATAGATGGTGTAGTAGTAACCCTAACCAGATAGACAGGTATAGATGGTGTAGTGGTAACCCTAACCAGATAGACAGGTATAGATGGTGTAGTAGTAACCCTAACCAGATAGACAGGTATAGATGGTGTAGTAGTAACCCTAACCAGATAGACAGGTATAGATGGTGTAGTAGTAACCCTAACCAGATAGACAGGTATAGATGGTGTAGTAGTAACCCTAACCAGATAGACAGGTATAGATGGTGTAGTAGTAACCCTAACCAGATAGACAGGTATAGATGGTGTAGTAGTAACCCTAACCAGATAGACAGGTATAGATGGTGTAGTAGTAACCCTAACCAGATAGACAGGTATAGATGGTGTAGTAGTAACCCTAACCAGATAGACAGGTATAGATGGTGTAGTAGTAACCCTAACCAGATAGACAGGTATAGATGGTGTAGTAGTAACCCTAACCAGATAGACAGGTATAGATGGTGTAGTAGTAACCCTAACCAGATAGACAGGTATAGATGGTGTAGCTAGTAGTAACCCTAACCAGATAGACAGGTATAGATGGGGTAGTAGTAACCCTAACCAGATAGACAGGTATAGATGGGGTAGTAGTAACCCTAACCAGATAGACAGGTATAGATGGTGTAGTAGTAACCCTAACCAGATAGACAGGTATAGATGGTGTAGTAGTAACCCTAACCAGATAGACAGGTATAGATGGTGTAGTAGTAACCCTAACCAGATAGACAGGTATAGATGGTGTAGCTAGTAGTAACCCTAACCAGATAGACAGGTATAGATGGTGTAGCTAGTAGTAACCCTAACCAGATAGACAGGTATAGATGGTGTAGCTAGTAGTAACCCCTAACCAGATAGACAGGTATAGATGGTGTAGCTAGTAACCCTAACCAGATAGACAGGTATAGATGGTGTAGTAGTAACCCTAACCAGATAGACAGGTATAGATGGTGTAGTAGTAACCCTAACCAGATAGACAGGTATAGATGGTGTAGTAGTAACCCTAACCAGATAGACAGGTATAGATGGTGTAGTAGTAACCCTAACCAGATAGACAGGTATAGATGGTGTAGTAGTAACCCTAACCAGATAGACAGGTATAGATGGTGTAGTAGTAACCCTAACCAGATAGACAGGTATAGATGGTGTAGTAGTAACCCTAACCAGATAGACAGGTATAGATGGTGTAGCTAGTAGTAACCCTAACCAGATAGACAGGTATAGATGGTGTAGCTAGTAGTAACCCTAACCAGATAGACAGGTATAGATGGTGTAGCTAGTAGTAACCCTAACCAGATAGACAGGTATAGATGGTGTAGCTAGTAGTAACCCTAACCAGATAGACAGGTATAGATGGTGTAGCTAGTAGTAACCCTAACCAGATAGACAGGTATAGATGGTGTAGTAGTAACCCTAACCAGATAGACAGGTATATATGGTGTAGTAGTAACCCTAACCAGATATCAATCAATCAATCAATTTTATTTTATATAGCCCTTCTTACATCAGCTAATATCTCGAAGTGCTGTACAGAAACCCAGCCTAAAACCCCAAACAGCTAGTAATGCAGGTGTAGAAGCACGGTGGCTAGGAAAAACTCCCTAGAAAGGCAAAACCTAGGAAGAAACCTAGAGAGGAACCAGGCTATGAGGGGTGGCCAGTCCTCTTCTGGCTGTGCCGGGTGGAGATTATAACAGAACCATGCCAAGATGTTCAAAAATGTTCATAAGTGACAAGCATGGTCAAATAATAATCAGGAATAAATCTCAGTTGGCTTTTCATAGCCCGATCATTAGAGTTTAAAACAGCAGGTCTGGGACAGGTAGGGGTTCCATAACCGCAGGCAGAACAGTTTAAACTGGAATAGCAGCAAGGCCAGGCGGACTGGGGACAGCAAGGAGTCACCACGGCCGGTAGTCCCGACGTATGGTCCTAGGGCTCAGGTCTCTCAGTTGGCTTTTTCATAGCCGATCATTTAGAGTTGAAAACAGCAGGTCTGGGACAGGTAGGGGTTTCGTGAGCCGCAGGCAGAACAGTTGAAACTGGAATAGCAGCAAGGCCAGGCGGACTGGGGACAGCAAGGTGTCATCATGCCCGGTAGTCCTGACGTATGGTCCTAGGGCTCAGGTTCTCAGAGAGAAAGAGAGAACGAGAGAATTAGAGAGAGCATACTTAAATTCACACAGGACACTGGATAAGACAGGAGAAGTACTCCAGGTATAACCAACTAACCCCAGCCCCCCGACACATAAACTACTGCAGCATAAATACTGGAGGCTGAGACAGGAGCGGTCCGGAGACACTGTGGCCCCATCCGAAGAAACCCCGGACAGGGCCAAACAGGAAGGATATAACCCCACCCACTCCGCCAAAGCACAGCCCCCGCACCACTAGAGGGATATCCCCAACCACCAACTTACAATCCTGAGACAAGGCCGAGTATAGCCCACAGAGGTCTCCACCACAGCACAAACCAAGGGGGGAGGGCGCCAACCCAGACAGGAAGATCACGTCAGTAACTCAACCCACTCAAGTGACGCACCCCCCAGGGACGGCATGAAAGAGCACCAGCAGGCCAGTGACTCAGCCCCTGCAACAGGGTTAGAGGCAGAGAACCCCAGTGGAGAGGGGAACCGGCCCGGCAGAGACAGCAAGGGCTGTTCGTTGCTCCAGCCTTTCCGTTCACCTTCACACTCCTGGGCCAGACTACACTCAATCATATGACCTACTGAAGAGATAAGTCTTCAGTAAAGACTTAAAGGTTGAGACCGAGTCTGCGTCTCTCACATGGGTAGGCAGACTGTTCCATAAAAATGGAGATCTATAGAGAAAGCCCTGCCTCCCGCTGTTTGCTTAGAAATTCTAGGGACAATTAGGAGGCCTGCGTCTTGTGACCGTAGCGTACGTATTGGTATGTACGGCAGGACCAACTCGGAAAGATAGGTAGGAGCAAGCCCATGTAACGCTTTATAGGTTAACAGTAAAACCTTGAAATCAGCCCTTGCCTTAACAGGAAGCCAGTGTAGGGAAGCTAGCACTGGAGTAATATGATCAAATTTCTTGGTTCTAGTCAGGATTCTAGCAGCCGTATTTAGCACTAACTGAAGTTTATTTAGTGCTTTATCCGGGTAGCCGGAAAATAGAGCATTGCAGTAGTCTAACCTAGAAGTAACAAATGCATGGATTAATTTTTCTGCATCATTTTTGGACAGAAAATTTCTGATTTTTGCAATGTTACGTAGATGGAAAAAAGCTGTCCTTGAAACAGTCTTGATATGTTCGTCAAAAGAGAGATCAGGGTCAAGAGTAACGCCTAGGTCCTTCACAGTTTTATTTGAGACGACTTTACAACCATCAAGATGAATTGTCAGATTTAACAGAAGATCTCTTTGTTTCTTGGGACCTAGAACAAGCATCTCTGTTTTGTCCGAGTTTAAAAGTAAAAAGTTTTCAGCCATCCACTTCCTTATGTCTGAAACACAGGCTTCTAGCGAGGGCAATTTTGGGGCTTCACCATGCTTCATTGAAATGTACAGCTGTGTGTCATCTGCATAGCAGTGAAAGTTAACATTATGTTTTCGAATAACATCCCCAAGAGGTAAAATATATAGTGAAAACAATAGTGGTCCTAAAACGGAACCTTGAGGAACACCGAAATGTACAGTTGATTTGTCGGAGGACAGACCATTCACAGAGACAAACTGATATCTTTCCGACAGGTAGGATCTAAACCAGGCCAGAACTTGTCCGTGTAGACCAATTTGGGTTTCCAGTCTCTCCAAAAGAATGTGGTGATCGATGGTGTCAAAGGCAGCACTAAGGTCTAGTAGCACGAGGACAGATGCAGAGCCTCGGTCTGACGCCATTAAAAGGTCATTTACCACCTTCACAAGTGCAGTCTCAGTGCTATGATGGGGTCTAAAACCAGACTGAAGCATTTCGTATACATTGTTTGTCTTCAGAAAGGCAGTGAGTTGCTGCGCAACAGCTTTTTCTAAAATTTTTGAGAGGAATGGAAGATTCGATATAGGCCGATAGTTTTTTATATTTTCCGGGTCAAGGTTTGGCTTTTTCAAGAGAGGCTTTATCACTGCCACTTTTAGTGAGTTTGGTACACATCCGGTGGATAGAGAGCTGTTTATTATGTTCAACATAGGAGGGCCAAGCACAGGGAAGCAGCTCCTTCAGCAGTTTAGTAGGAATAGGATCCAGTATGCAGCTTGAAGGTTTAGAGGCCATGATTATTTTCATCATTGTGTCAAGAGATATAGTACTAAAACACTTAAGTGTCTCTCCCGATCCCAGGCCCTCGCAGAGCTGTGCAGATCCAGGACAGCTAAGCCCTGGAGGAATACGCAGATTCAAAGAGGAGTCCGTAATTTGCTTTCTAATGGTCATGATCTTTTCCTCAAAGAAGTTCATGAATTTATCACTGCTGAAGTGAAAACCATCCTCTCTTGGGGAATGCTGCTTTTAGTTAGCTTTGCAACAGTATCAAAAAGAAATTTTGGATTGTTCTTATTTTCCTCGATTAATTTGGAAAAGTAGGATGATCGAGCAGCAGTGAGGGCTCTTCGGTACTGCACGGTACTGTCTTTCCAAGCTAGTCGGAAGACTTCCAGTTTGGTGTGGCGCCATTTCCGTTCCAATTTCCTGGAAGCTTGCTTCAAAGCTCGGGTATTTTCTGTATACCAGGGAGCTAGTTTCTTATGACAAATGTCTTTCGTTTTTAGGGGTGCAACTGCATCTAGGGTATTGCGCAGGGTTAAATTGAGTTCCTCAGTTAAGTGGTTAACTGATTTTTGTCCTCTGACGTCCTTGGGTAGGCAGAAGGAGTCTGGAAGGGCATCAATGAATTTTTGTGTTGTCTGAGAATTTATAGCACGACTTTTGATGCTCCTTGGTTGGGGTCTGAGCAGATTATTTGTTGCGATTGCAAACGTAATAAAATGGTGGTCCGATAGTCCAGGATTTTGTGGAAAAACATTAAGATCTACAACATTTATTCCATGGGACAAAACTAGGTCCAGAGTATGACTGTGGCAGTGAGTAGGTCCAGAGACATGTTGGACAAAACCCACTGAGTCGATAATGGCTCCGAAAGACTTTTGGAGTGGGTCTGTGGACTTCTCCATGTGAATATTAAAATCACCAAAAATTAGAATATGATCTGCTATGACTACAAGGTCTGATAGGAATTCAGGAAACTCAGAGAGGAACGCTGTATATGGCCCAGGAGGCCTGTAAACAGTAGCTATAAAAAGTGATTGAGTAGGCTGCATAGATTTCATGACTAGAAGCTCAAAAGATGAAAACGCCATTTTTTTTTGTAAATTGAAATTTGCTATCGTAAATGTTAGCAACACCTCCGCCTTTTGCGGGATGCACGGGGAATATGGTCACTAGTGTAACCAGGAGGGGAGGCCTCATTTAACACAGCAAATTCATCAGGCTTAAGCCATGTTTCAGTCAGGCCAATCACATCAAGATTATGATCAGTGATTAGTTCATTGACTATGACTGCCTTTGAAGTGAGGGATCTAACATTAAGTAACCCTATTTTGAGATGTGAGGTATCACGATCTCTTTCAATAATGGCAGGAATGGAGGAGGTCTTTATCCTAATAAGATTGCTAGGGTGAACACCACCATGTTTAGTTTTGCCCAACCTAGGTCGAGGCACAGACACAGTCTCAATGGGTATGGCTGAGCTGACTACACTGACTATGCTATTGGCAGACTCCACTAAGCTGGCAGGTTGGCTAACAGCCTGCTGCCTGGCCTGCACCCTATTTCACTGTGGGGCTAGAGGAGTTAGAGCCCTATCTATGTTGGTAGATAAGAGGAGAGCACCCCTCCGGCTAGGATGGAGTCCGTCACTCCTCAGCAGGTCAGGCTTGGTCCTGTTTGTGGGTGAGTCCCAGAAAGAGGGCCAATTATCCACAAATGTTATCTTTTGGGAGGGGCAGAAAACAGTTTTCAACCAGCGATTGAGTGCTGAGACTCTGCTGTAGAGCTCATCACTTCCCCTAACTGGGAGGGGCCAGAGACAATTACTCGATGCCGACACATCTTTCTAGCTGATTTACACGCTGAAGCTATGTTGCACTTGGTGACCTCTGACTGTTTCATCCTAACATCGTTGGTGCCCGGCGTGGATAACAATATCTCTATACTCTCTACACTCGCCAGTTTTAGCTTTAGCCAGCACCATCTTTAGATTAGCCTTAACGTCGGTAGCCCTGCCCCCTGGTAAACAGTGTATGATCGCTGGGTGATTCGTTTTAAGTCTAATACTGCGGGTAATGGAGTCAGCCAATGACTAGGGTTTTCAATTTGTCAGAGCTAATGGTGGAGCCTTCGGAGTCTCAGACCCCGTAACGGGAGGAGTAGAGACTAGAGAAGACTCAGACTCAGAACTCCGACTCGCTACATAATGGGGAAAACCGGTTGAAGGTTTCTGTCGGCTGAATGAGCGACACCGGTTGAGCATTCCAACAGTATTTCCCTCCAGAAGCCATGAGAAAGTTGTCCGGCTGCGGGGACTGTGCGGGGGGATTTATACTAACGTTACTGTCTGTACTTACTGGTGGCACAGACGCTGTTTCTTCCTTTCCTACACTGATATTACCCTTGCCTAACGATTGCGTCTGAAGCTGGGCTTGTAGCACAGCTATTCTCGCCCGTAAGAGCGAGAATTCTCCTGTATATTATGAGTACAGCGACTGCAATTAGAAGACATCATGTTAATGTTACTACTTAGCTTCGGCTGTTGAAGATGTTGATGAACCATGTCCAGATAAAGCGTCCGGAGTGAAAAAGTTGAATAAGGGAAAAAAGTTGCGATGGAAAAAAGGAAAATAACGTAAAGTTGGCAGCTAGAACGCACAGGAAAATGACTCTTCTGTCTCGGGATAAACGTCCGGGGTGAAAAAGTTTAACGAAAAAAGATGAGTGAGGACAAAACTAAAAAGTTGGTAAATTTGTTGAACACAGAGATTGATTAAACGTTTATTAAAAGTAAAACGTGAATAGTTTGGCAGGTAGCCAAGTAGCAACAAACAGCAGAGCAGCACGGAGACAATGCGGAAGCGAGACGGAAGTCACGTGATAGACAGGTATAGATGGTGTAGTAGTAACCCTAACCAGATAGACAGGTATAGATGGTGTAGTAGTAACCCTAACCAGATAGACAGGTATAGATGGTGTAGTAGTAACCCTAACCAGATAGACAGGTATAGATGGTGTAGTAGTAACCCTAACCAGATAGACAGGTATAGATGGTGTAGTAGTAACCCTAACCAGATAGACAGGTATAGATGGTGTAGTAGTAACCCTAACCAGATAGACAGGTATAGATGGTGTAGTAGTAACCCTAACCAGATAGACAGGTATAGATGGTGTAGTAGTAACCCTAACCAGATAGACAGGTATAGATGGTGTAGTAGTAACCCTAACCAGATAGACAGGTATAGATGGTGTAGTAGTAACCCTAACCAGATAGACAGGTATAGATGGTGTAGTAGTAACCCTAACCAGATAGACAGGTATAGATGGTGTAGCTAGTAGTAACCCTAACCAGATAGACAGGTATAGATGGTGTAGTAGTAACCCTAACCAGATAGACAGGTATAGATGGTGTAGTAGTAACCCTAACCAGATAGACAGGTATAGATGGTGTAGCTAGTAGTAACCCTAACCAGATAGACAGGTATAGATGGTGTAGTACTAACTCTAACCAGATAGACAGGTATAGATGGTGTAGTAGTAACCCTAACCAGATAGACAGGTATAGATGGTGTAGTAGTAACCCTAACCAGATAGACAGGTATAGATGGTGTAATAGTAACCCTAACCAGATAGACAGGTATAGATGGTGTAGTAGTAACCCTAACCAGATAGACAGGTGTAGATGGTGTAGTAGTAACCCTAACCAGATAGACAGGTATAGATGGTGTAGTAGTAACCCTAACCAGATAGACAGGTATAGATGGTGTAGTAGTAACCCTAACCAGATAGACAGGTATAGATTGTGTAGTAGTAACCCAACCAGATAGACAGGTATAGATGGTGTAGTAGTAACCTAACCAGATAGACAGGTATAGATGGTGTAGTAGAAACCCTAACCAGATAGACAGGTATAGATGGTGTAGTAGTAACCAGATAGACAGGTATAGATGGTGTAGTAGTAACCCTAACCAGATAGACAGGTATAGATGGTGTAGTAGTAACCCTAACCAGATAGACAGGTATAGATGGTGTAGTAGTAACCCTAACCAGATAGACAGGTATAGATGGTGTAGTAGTAACCCTAACCAGATAGACAGGTATAGATGGTGTAGTAGTAACCCCTAACCAGATAGACAGGTATAGATGGTGTAGTAGTAACCCTAACCAGATAGACAGGTATAGATGGTGTAGTAGTAACCCTAACCAGATAGACAGGTATAGATGGTGTAGTAGTAACCCTAACCAGATAGACAGGTATAGATGGTGTAGTAGTAGTAACCCTAACCAGATAGACAGGTATAGATGGTGTAGTAGTAACCCTAACCAGATAGACAGGTATAGATAGTGTAGCTAGTAGTAACCCTAACCAGATAGACAGGTATAGATGGTGTAGTAGTAACCCTAACCAGATAGACAGGTATAGATGGTGTAGTAGTGGTAACCCTAACCAGATAGACAGGTATAGATGGTGTAGTAGTAACCCTAACCAGATAGACAGGTATAGATGGTGTAGTAGTAACCCTAACCAGATAGACAGGTATAGATGGTGTAGTAGTAACCCTAACCAGATAGACAGGTATAGATGGTGTAGTAGTAACCCTAACCAGATAGACAGGTATAGATGGTGTAGTAGTAACCTAACCAGATAGACAGGTATAGATGGTGTAGTAGTAACCCCTAACCAGATAGACAGGTATATATGGTGTAGTAGTAACCCTAACCAGATAGACAGGTATAGATGGTGTAGTAGTAACCCTAACCAGATAGACAGGTATAGATGGTGTAGTAGTAACCCTAACCAGATAGACAGGTATAGATGGTGTAGTAGTAACCCTAACCAGATAGACAGGTATAGATGGTGTAGTAGTAACCCTAACCAGATAGACAGGTATAGATGGTGTAGTAGTAACCCTAACCAGATAGACAGGTATAGATGGTGTAGCTAGTAGTAACCCTAACCAGATAGACAGGTATAGATGGTGTAGCTAGTAGTAACCCTAACCAGATAGACAGGTATAGATGGGGTAGTAGTAACCCTAACCAGATAGACAGGTATAGATGGGGTAGTAGTAACCCTAACCAGATAGACAGGTATAGATGGTGTAGTAGTAACCCTAACCAGATAGACAGGTATAGATGGTGTAGTAGTAACCCTAACCAGATAGACAGGTATAGATGGTGTAGTAGTAACCCTAACCAGATAGACAGGTATAGATGGTGTAGTAGTAACCCTAACCAGATAGACAGGTATAGATGGTGTAGTAGTAACCCTAACCAGATAGACAGGTATAGATGGTGTAGTAGTAACCCTAACCAGATAGACAGGTATAGATGGTGTAGTAGTAACCCTAACCAGATAGACAGGTATAGATGGTGTAGTAGTAACCCTAACCAGATAGACAGGTATAGATGGTGTAGTAGTAACCCTAACCAGATAGACAGGTATAGATGGTGTAGCTAGTAGTAACCCTAACCAGATAGACAGGTATAGATGGTGAGCTAGTAGTAACCCTAACCAGATAGACAGGTATAGATGGTGTAGTAGTAACCCTAACCAGATAGACAGGTATAGATGGTGTAGTGGTAACCCTAACCAGATAGACAGGTATAGATGGTGTAGTAGTAACCCTAACCAGATAGACAGGTATAGATGGTGTAGTAGTAACCCTAACCAGATAGACAGGTATAGATGGTGTAGTAGTAACCCTAACCAGATAGACAGGTATAGATGGTGTAGTAGTAACCCTAACCAGATAGACAGGTATAGATGGTGTAGTAGTAACCCTAACCAGATAGACAGGTATAGATGGTGTAGTAGTAACCCTAACCAGATAGACAGGTATAGATGGTGTAGTAGTAACCCTAACCAGATAGACAGGTATAGATGGTGTAGTAGTAACCCCTAACCAGATAGACAGGTATAGATGGTGTAGTAGTAACCCTAACCAGATAGACAGGTATAGATGGTGTAGTAGTAACCCTAACCAGATAGACAGGTATAGATGGTGTAGTAGTAACCCTAACCAGATAGACAGGTATAGATGGTGTAGTAGTAACCCTAACCAGATAGACAGGTATAGATGGTGTAGTAGTAACCCTAACCAGATAGACAGGTATAGATGGTGTAGTAGTAACCCTAACCAGATAGACAGGTATAGATGGTGTAGTAGTAACCCTAACCAGATAGACAGGTATAGATGGTGTAGTAGTAACCCTAACCAGATAGACAGGTATAGATGGTGTAGTAGTAACCCTAACCAGATAGACAGGTATAGATGGTGTAGTAGTAACCCTAACCAGATAGACAGGTATAGATGGTGTAGCTAGTAACCCTAACCAGATAGACAGGTATAGATGGTGTAGTAGTAACCCTAACCAGATAGACAGGTATAGATGGTGTAGTAGTAACCCTAACCAGATAGACAGGTATAGATGGTGTAGTAGTAACCCTAACCAGATAGACAGGTATAGATGGTGTAGTAGTAACCCCTAACCAGATAGACAGGTATAGATGGTGTAGTAGTAACCCTAACCAGATAGACAGGTATAGATGGTGTAGTAGTAACCCTAACCAGATAGACAGGTATAGATGGTGTAGTAGTAACCCTAACCAGATAGACAGGTATAGATGGTGTAGTAGTAACCCTAACCAGATAGACAGGTATAGATGGTGTAGTAGTAACCCTAACCAGATAGACAGGTATAGATGGTGTAGTAGTAACCCTAACCAGATAGACAGGTATAGATGGTGTAGTAGTAACCCTAACCAGATAGACAGGTATAGATGGTGTAGTAGTAACCCTAACCAGATAGACAGGTATAGATGGTGTAGTAGTAACCCTAACCAGATAGACAGGTATAGATGGTGTAGTAGTAACCCTAACCAGATAGACAGGTATAGATGGTGTAGTAGTAACCCTAACCAGATAGACAGGTATAGATGGTGTAGTAGTAACCCTAACCAGATAGACAGGTATAGATGGTGTAGTAGTAACCCTAACCAGATAGACAGGTATAGATGGTGTAGTAGTAACCCTAACCAGATAGACAGGTATAGATGGTGTAGTAGTAACCCTAACCAGATAGACAGGTATAGATGGTGTAAGTAGTAACCCTAACCAGATAGACAGGTATAGATGGTGTAGTAGTAACCCTAACCAGATAGACAGGTATAGATGGTGTAGTAGTAACCCTAACCAGATAGACAGGTATAGATGGTGTAGTAGTAACCCTAACCAGATAGACAGGTATAGATGGTGTAGTAGTAACCCTAACCAGATAGACAGGTATAGATGGTGTAGTAGTAACCCTAACCAGATAGACAGGTATAGATGGTGTAGTAGTAACCCTAACCAGATAGACAGGTATAGATGGTGTAGTAGTAACCCTAACCAGATAGACAGGTATAGATGGTGTAGTAGTAACCCTAACCAGATAGACAGGTATAGATGGTGTAGTAGTAACCCTAACCAGATAGACAGGTATAGATGGTGTAGTAGTAACCCTAACCAGATAGACAGGTATAGATGGTGTAGTAGTAACCCTAACCAGATAGACAGGTATAGATGGTGTAGTAGTAACCCTAACCAGATAGACAGGTATAGATGGTGTAGTAGTAACCCTAACCAGATAGACAGGTATAGATGGTGTAGTAGTAACCCTAACCAGATAGACAGGTATAGATGGTGTAGTAGTAACCCTAACCAGATAGACAGGTATAGATGGTGTAGTAGTAACCCTAACCAGATAGACAGGTATAGATGGTGTAGTAGTAACCCTAACCAGATAGACAGGTATAGATGGTGTAGTAGTAACCCCTAACCAGATAGACAGGTATAGATGGTGTAGTAGTAACCCTAACCAGATAGACAGGTATAGATGGTGTAGCTAGTAGTAACCCTAACCAGATAGACAGGTATAGATGGTGTAGCTAGTAGTAACCCTAACCAGATAGACAGGTATAGATGGTGGCTAGTAGTAACCCTAACCAGATAGACAGGTATAGATGGTGTAGTAGTAACCCTAACCAGATAGACAGGTATAGATGGTGTAGTAGTAACCCTAACCAGATAGACAGGTATAGATGGTGTAGTAGTAACCCTAACCAGATACAGGTATAGATGGTGTAGTAGTAACCCTAACCAGATAGACAGGTATAGATGGTGTAGTAGAACTAACCAGATAGACAGGTATAGATGGTGTAGTAGTAACCTAACCAGATAGACAGGTATAGATGGTGTAGTAGTAACCCTAACCAGATAGACAGGTATAGATGGTGTAGTAGTAACCCTAACCAGATAGACAGGTATAGATGGTGTAGTAGTAACCCTAACCAGATAGACAGGTATAGATGGTGTAGTAGTAACCCTAACCAGATAGACAGGTATAGATGGTGTAGTAGTAACCCTAACCAGATAGACAGGTATAGATGGTGTAGTAGTAACCCTAACCAGATAGACAGGTATAGATGGTGTAGTAGTAACCCTAACCAGATAGACAGGTATAGATGGTGTAGTAGTAACCCTAACCAGATAGACAGGTATAGATGGTGTAGTAGTAACCCTAACCAGATAGACAGGTATAGATGGTGTAGCTAAGTAGTAACCCTAACCAGATAGACAGGTATAGATGGTGTAGCTAGTAGTAACCCTAACCAGATAGACAGGTATAGATGGTGCTAGTAGTAACCCTAACCAGATAGACAGGTATAGATGGTGTAGTAGTAACCCTAACCAGATAGACAGGTATAGATGGTGTAGTAGTAACCCTAACCAGATAGACAGGTATAGATGGTGTAGTAGTAACCCTAACCAGATAGACAGGTATAGATGGTGTAGTAGTAACCCTAACCAGATAGACAGGTATAGATGGTGTAGTAGTAACCCTAACCAGATAGACAGGTGTAGATGGTGTAGTAGTAACCCTAACCAGATAGACAGGTATAGATGGTGTAGTAGTAACCCTAACCAGATAGACAGGTATAGATGGTGTAGTAGTAACCCTAACCAGATAGACAGGTATAGATGGTGTAGTAGTAACCCCTAACCAGATAGACAGGTATAGATGGTGTAGTAGTAACCCTAACCAGATAGACAGGTATAGATGGTGTAGTAGTAACCCTAACCAGATAGACAGGTATAGATGGTGTAGTAGTAACCCTAACCAGATAGACAGGTATAGATGGTGTAGTAGAAACCCTAACCAGATAGACAGGTATAGATGGTGTAGTAGTAACCAGATAGACAGGTATAGATGGTGTAGTAGTAACCCTAACCAGATAGACAGGTATAGATGGTGTAGTAGTAACCCTAACCAGATAGACAGGTATAGATGGTGTAGTAGTAACCCTAACCAGATAGACAGGTATAGATGGTGTAGTAGTAACCCTAACCAGATAGACAGGTATAGATGGTGTAGTAGTAACCCTAACCAGATAGACAGGTATAGATGGTGTAGTAGTAACCCTAACCAGATAGACAGGTATAGATGGTGTAGTAGTAACCAGATAGACAGGTATAGATGGTGTAGTAGTAACCCTAACCAGATAGACAGGTATAGATGGTGTAGTAGTAACCCTAACCAGATAGACAGGTATAGATGGTGTAGTAGTAACCCCTAACCAGATAGACAGGTATAGATGGTGTAGTAGTAACCCTAACCAGATAGACAGGTATAGATGGTGTAGTAGTAACCCTAACCAGATAGACAGGTATAGATGGTGTAGTAGTAACCCTAACCAGATAGACAGGTATAGATGGTGTAGTAGTAACCCTAACCAGATAGACAGGTATAGATGGTGTAGTAGTAACCCTAACCAGATAGACAGGTATAGATGGTGTAGTAGTAACCCTAACCAGATAGACAGGTATAGATGGTGTAGTAGTAACCCTAACCAGATAGACAGGTATAGATGGTGTAGTAGTAACCCTAACCAGATAGACAGGTATAGATGGTGTAGTAGTAACCCTAACCAGATAGACAGGTATAGATGGTGTAGTAGTAACCCTAACCAGATAGACAGGTATAGATGGTGTAGCTAGTAGTAACCCTAACCAGATAGACAGGTATAGATGGTGTAGTACTAACTCTAACCAGATAGACAGGTATAGATGGTGTAGTAGTAACCCTAACCAGATAGAAAGGTATAGATGGTGTAGTAGTAACCCTAACCAGATAGACAGGTATAGATGGTGTAGTAGTAACCCTAACCAGATAGACAGGTATAGATGGTGTAATAGTAACCCTAACCAGATAGACAGGTATAGATGGGGTAGTAGTAACCCTAACCAGATAGACAGTGTGATGTCACGAGAGGCTGTGTCCTGGAGGGACGTTACATCCCCCTGAGATGGCTGCAAACCCAGACAGCTATGGCTCCATCTGCTGGTATGGTCGGGAACTCCAACCCTCTATGGCCAATCTTCCCACGCAGCTGAAACCAATCAGGAGCTGATGAACTGAAGGTTTGTTGAAGTGAAGAGACACAGTCTCCAACCTGGGCTCTCTGGAGGACAAGAGTGCTGCACGTCCACTTCCATGAGGAATATAAGGATTTGGAGATACTTACCTTTGGGAAATACTCACCTTTGGATATATGCACCTGTGGAAATACGTGAGAGACATTTGGAAGGACTTTTTGCTGGGTTGGCCACTAGCTGCAACGTGGACTACAGCACTACTTGAGCAATCCCGCTGAAAGCTGTGTAGCCTCTCGTGACGTCACAGATGGTGGAGAATACAGGCACGCTCAAGCGTTAATAGTGCATGTCAGAGGAGGATACCGAAGGTTTGATCACCCAGTTTTCCAAGCTGGCCGTAGGCTCCCCGCCGACTGAAATGGAGGACATATTGAAAGCCCTTGTTGCTGGCCAGCAAGCCCAGATGCAAGCAAACGTGGCTCTCTTGGAGGAGCAAAGAAAGCCAACCTTCTGAAGGCAGAGGAATTGCAGTTGCAGAGACAGAGGTGGTCCAAAATACCCGCCCAATAAAGGCAAGTGACTTTATATCTAAGATGGGAGCTACCGATGACATTGAGGCATACCTGCATGCATTTGAGGCCACGGCCACTAGGGAAGCCTGGCCCAAGCAACAGTGGGTTGGTCTGTTAGCCCCCTTTCTAACCGGGGAAGCGCTGAATGCTGTCCGGGACCTGGGCCCTGACCAGGTTACTGACTATGATGCCCTGAAGTCTGAGATCCTCAGCAGATATGGACTCACAAAGTTTGGTATGGCCCAGCGCTTTCACAGTTGGACCTTCCAACCAGACCAACCTCCTCGGGCGCAGATGCATGAACTTGTCCGAATCGCAAGGAAATGGCTGGATCCGCAGAGGAATACAGCAGCGGCGGTGGTGGAGGCCGTTGTGGTGGATCGTTACTCACGCGCCCCTGCCTTATGAGGCAAAACGGTTCATCAGTCAACAGGCCTTGACCACGGCTGATCTGACCCGTGGAAGCTGTGGAAAAGTACCAGGCCACAGCGGAGATGCTGAATGCTTCCCGGAAAGACCCCAGGAGTGCGGCCCCACCACAAATGGGGAAAACCCGTCCCAAAGGACCCCAAGGTCTCGAACCCCGCCGCGTCAGGACTTATCCCGGCTCCAGGGGGAGCCAGAAACCAGGCGGGTCCAAGAAGAGTACACCAGGATGGGGAACCTCGACAGTGTTACCGGTGTGGGGAGATGGGACATATCTCCTGGCAGTGTGGGAAACCAGCCGATGAACCTATGCCCACTGCGGAGTCCTCCAGCTCAGCACCCACACATCGTTTTGCCTCGCTCTTGGGAGTCGAGATGGCGGCCCAGATCGACCCCCACCTGCCCGGTAACTGTGAATCACCATGATGTGGAGGCCTTACTGGATTCTGGTAGCCGGGCCACCCTGGTGCGTAAGGATTTGGTGGGCCCAACGTGTCTGACCCCGGGAAAGTCCTCCCAGTTTCCTGTGTCCATGGGGACACCAGAGAATACCCCATTACTGAACTTACAATGACCAGCACACGGGGAACCATACACACGACGGCGGGGGTGGTTGATTCCCTCCCGTCCCTGTCCCTAATTGGACGAGACTGCCCAGCCTTTTACCCACTCTGGAGAGAGTCTCAGGAGAGGATAACCCGAGTACCTCGGAAACGGAGAGGCAAGACTCATCCTGGGAAGGCTCCGGTGCAATCCTCCGAGTTACTCACTCCCGCCCGGGCTCTGATAGGGATGGCAGGTGCCCAGACCGACACCGAGACTGGTCCGGATACGGGAGAAGAGAACGCAGCCCAGGAAAGTGCTCCGTTCTCCAGTGAAGAAGACGTCCCAGGCACCCAAGAGCTTCCCCCTCTCACAGGCCAGTATGGTACGGCTCAATTACAAGATCCTACTCTTGCAAATGCCTTAAGAAATGTGCAGGTATTAGAAGGTGTAGTGTTAGGTGATAAGACAACCCCTACTTACCCCCATTTCGCAGTAAACCGGGGGTTAGTATATCAGATAGTCAAGAAAAATGAGGAAGTGCATGAACAGCTCCTCGTACACAGCCCTATCGGGCCACAGTACTCAACCTAGCCCACACACACCCGCTAGGGGCCCACTTGGGGTAGAGAAGACTAAGGAAAGAATCATGCAACGTTTCTTTTGGCCAGGAGTACACAAAGAGATAGAGAACTACCGCCGTAGTTGCCCTGAGTGTCAGCAGGTTGCGCCAAAGCCCACATATAGAAACCCGCTCATTCCCTTGCCCATTATCGAAACTCCTTTTGAGAGGATTGGATTAGACATAGTCGGGCCCTTACCGAAAAGTGCCAGGGGACATCAATACATTCTGGTCATTCTGGACTATGCGTCCCGGTACCCGGAGGCCATTCCGCTGAGGAAGGCTACATCCAGACAAATCGCCAAGGAGCTGTTCCGTCTCTCAACTAGTCTGGGAATCCCAAAAGAGATATTGACGGACCAAGGGACTCCATTCATGTCCAGGGTGATGAAAGAACTCTGTGCTTTACTGAAAATCAAACAGCTGAGAACCTCGGTCTACCACCCCCAGACAGATGGCCTAGTCGAACGTTTTAACAAAACACTAAAATCCATGCTGCGGAAAGCGGTAGGGGAAGATGGGCGCAACTGGGATCAGCTGTTACCATACATATTATTTGCGGTGAGAGAGGTACCTCAGTCTTCTACTGGTTTTTCACCCTTTGAGCTCTTGCTTTCCTACAGACCCAGAGGACTGCTCGACATCGCCAAGGAGGCCTGGGAGGAGCAGCCATGCCAACAGCGGACACTGATCGACCATGTAGGGGCTATGAGGGAGAGAATGAAGGCCATCTATCCCATGATGCGGGAACACCTGGAGGCCAGTCAGCGGCAACAGCAAGCCTCCTACAACAGATCTGCTCAACCCAGGGAGTTTAAGCCGGGGGACAGAGTGCTGGTCCTGGTGCCAACCGTTGAGTGCAAATTCCTGGCAACCTGGCAAGGACCATATGAGGTCATTGAACGCATGGGAGAAGTAAACTACAAGGTGAGGCAACCAGATAAAAGGAAAACTGAGCAGATTTATCATGTTAACCTTTTAAAGAAGTGGCACGCCAGAGAGGCGCTGTTCAGCTCTCTACCCCCCACAGAGACCCAGGAACCGGCGCGAGAAGAGGTTCAGCTGGGTCCAAATCTGTCCCCACATCAACGACAGATGGCCCTGGAACTCGTGGAGCAGAACCAGGATGTCTTCTCCTCCCTTCCCGGTCACACAGAGGTGGTCCAACATGAGATCCGCACCATGCCTGGCCGAACGGTAAACCAGCGGCCGTACCGCGTGCCAGAGGCTCGTAAAGTGGTTATACAGAAGGAGGTAAGGAAGATGCGGGAGTTGGGAGTAATCGAAGAGTCCCACAGCGCCTGGGCAAGTCCCATCGTACTAGTTCCCAAGCCAGACGGTTCAGTACGATTTTGTAATGACTATCGAAAGTTGAATGAAGTGTCTGAATTTGATGCATACCCAATGCCTCGTGTCGATGATTTAATAGACTCCTTGGGGCATGCTCGTTTCCTAACCACTCTTGATCTCACAAAAGGCTACTGGCAGGTGCCCTTGACCCCGGCGTCTAAGGAGAAGACAGCCTTTGCCACCCCGGAGGGGCTCTACCAGTATACCCGACTTCCGTTTGGTCTCCACGGGGCACCTGCCACGCTCCAACGCCCTGATGGATCGAGTCCTTGCGCCCCACAAGAGGTACGCAGCGGCTTATTTGGATGATGTTGTTATACAAAGTCAGGATTGGGCCAGCCACCTACCCCGGGCACAAGCGGTGCTGGATTCGCTCAGGAAGCAGGGCTCACGGCAAACCCGAAGAAGTGCAAGGTGGCCTTCAGTGAGACAAACTACCTGGGGTACACCATTGGGCGGGGGTTGGTCAAACCACAGGAAGCCAAACTGCGGGCCATACAGGACTGGCCGCAGCCCATCAACAAGAAGCAAGTAAGGTCATTTTTGGGCCTCGCTGGCTACTATAGACGCTTTATTGCAGATTTTGCTACCATAGCTGCACCGTTGACGGAGCTGACGACCAAACGCCACTCACGAATGGTGAAGTGGAACCCTGCGGCGGAGGCGGCTTTCCTCAACCTGAAGCGAGCACTCTGCTCCAGTCCGATCCTGGTGGCACCAGACTTCAAGAAGGAATTCATTGTCCAAGCGGATGCTTCGGAGGTGGGTCTGGGTGCTGTCCTCACCCAGGCACATGACGGTGAAGAACATCCCATTCTCTACCTAAGCAGAAAGTTACTTCCAAGAGAGAAGAACTATTCAACGGTGGAGAAAGAATGTCTGGCTGTAGTCTGGGCCCTGGAGTCCCTCTCGGTTCTATCTCCTGGGCCGACGTTTCATGGTGGTATCTGATCACGCCCCTCTGCAGTGGATGGCCAAGAACAAGGAATCAAACAGTAGAGTAACCAGATGGTTTTTGAGCTTGCAACCGTTTAACTTTTCTGTTGTCCACAGGGCTGGCAAGCACCACGGCAATGCGGACGCCCTCTCCCGGCGTGATGCCTTCTTCGCTGCCTTTACCCGACGAGGACGTCGGTCCCGAGGAGGGGGATGTGTGATGTCACGAGAGGCTGTGTCCTGGAGGGACGTTACATCCCCCTGAGATGGCTGCAAACCCAGACAGCTATGGCTCCATCTGCTGGTATGGTCGGGAACTCCAACCCTCTATGGCCAATCTTCCCACGCAGCTGAAACCAATCAGGAGCTGATGAGCTGAAGGTTTGTTGAAGTGAAGAGACACAGTCTCCAACCTGGGCTCTCTGGAGGACAAGAGTGCTGCACGTCCACTTCCATGAGGAATATAAGGATTTGGAGATACTTACCTTGGGGAAATACTCACCTTTGGATATATGCACCTGTGGAAATACGTGAGAGACATTTGGAAGGACTTTTTGCTGGGTTGGCCACTAGCTGCAACGTGGACTACAGCACTACTTGAGCAATCCCGCTGAAAGCTGTGTAGCCTCTCGTGACGTCACAACAGGTATAGATGGTGTAGTAGTAACCCTAACCAGATAGACAGGTATAGATGGTGTAGTAGTAACCCTAACCAGATAGACAGGTATAGATGGTGTAGTAGTAACCCTAACCAGATAGACAGGTATAGATGGTGTAGTAGTAACCCTAACCAGATAGACAGGTATAGATGGGGTAGTAGTAACCCTAACCAGATAGACAGGTATAGATGGTGTAGTAGTAACCCCTAACCAGATAGACAGGTATAGATGGTGTAGTAGTAACCCCTAACCAGATAGACAGGTATAGATGGTGTAGTAGTAACCCTAACCAGATAGACAGGTATAGATGGTGTAGCAGTAACCCTAACCAGATAGACAGGTATAGATGGGGTAGTAGTAACCCTAACCAGATAGACAGGTATAGATGGTGTAGTAGTAACCCTAACCAGATAGACAGGTATAGATGGTGTAGTAGTAACCCTAACCAGATAGACAGGTATAGATGGTGTAGTAGTAACCCTAACCAGATAGACAGGTATAGATGGTGTAGTAGTAACCCTAACCAGATAGACAGGTATAGATGGTGTAGTAGTAACCCCTAACCAGATAGACAGGTATAGATGGTGTAGTAGTAACCCTAACCAGATAGACAGGTATAGATGGTGTAGTAGTAACCCTAACCAGATAGACAGGTATGGATGGTGTAGTAGTAACCCCTAACCAGATAGACAGGTATAGATGGTGTAGTAGTAACCCTAACCAGATAGACAGGTATAGATGGTGTAGTAGTAACCCTAACCAGATAGACAGGTATAGATGGTGTAGTAGTAACCCTAACCAGATAGACAGGTATAGATGGTGTAGTAGTAACCCTAACCAGATAGACAGGTATAGATGGTGTAGTAGTAACCCTAACCAGATAGACAGGTATAGATGGTGTAGTAGTAACCCTAACCAGATAGACAGGTATAGATGGTGTAGTAGTAACCCCTAACCAGATAGACAGGTATAGATGGTGTAGTAGTAACCCTAACCAGATAGACAGGTATAGATGGTGTAGTAGTAACCCCTAACCAGATAGACAGGTATAGATGGTGTAGTGGTAACCCTAACCAGATAGACAGGTATAGATGGTGTAGTAGTAACCCTAACCAGATAGACAGGTATAGATGGTGTAGTAGTAACCCTAACCAGATAGACAGGTATAGATGGTGTAGTAGTAACCCTAACCAGATAGACAGGTATAGATGGTGTAGTAGTAACCCTAACCAGATAGACAGGTATAGATGGTGTAGTAGTAACCCTAACCAGATAGACAGGTATAGATGGTGTAGTAGTAACCCTAACCAGATAGACAGGTATAGATGGTGTAGTAGTAACCCCTAACCAGATAGACAGGTATAGATGGTGTAGTAGTAACCCTAACCAGATAGACAGGTATAGATGGTGTAGTAGTAACCCTAACCAGATAGACAGGTATAGATGGTGTAGTAGTAACCCTAACCAGATAGACAGGTATAGATGGTGTAGTAGTAACCCTAACCAGATAGACAGGTATAGATGGTGTAGTAGTAACCCTAACCAGATAGACAGGTATAGATGGTGTAGTAGTAACCCTAACCAGATAGACAGGTATAGATGGTGTAGTAGTAACCCTAACCAGATAGACAGGTATAGATGGTGTAGTAGTAACCCTAACCAGATAGACAGGTATAGATGGTGTAGTAGTAACCCTAACCAGATAGACAGGTATAGATGGTGTAGTAGTAACCCTAACCAGATAGACAGGTATAGATGGTGTAGTAGTAACCCTAACCAGATAGACAGGTATAGATGGTGTAGTAGTAACCCTAACCAGATAGACAGGTATAGATGGTGTAGTAGTAACCCTAACCAGATAGACAGGTATAGATGGTGTAGTAGTAACCCTAACCAGATAGACAGGTATAGATGGTGTAGTAGTAACCCTAACCAGATAGACAGGTATAGATGGTGTAGTAGTAACCCTAACCAGATAGACAGGTATAGATGGTGTAGTAGTAACCCTAACCAGATAGACAGGTATAGATGGTGTAGTAGTAACCCTAACCAGATAGACAGGTATAGATGGTGTAGTAGTAACCCTAACCAGATAGACAGGTATAGATGGTGTAGTAGTAACCCTAACCAGATAGACAGGTATAGATGGTGTAGTAGTAACCCTAACCAGATAGACAGGTATAGATGGTGTAGTAGTAACCCTAACCAGATAGACAGGTATAGATGGTGTAGTAGTAACCCTAACCAGATAGACAGGTATAGATGGTGTAGTAGTAACCCTAACCAGATAGACAGGTATAGATGGTGTAGTAGTAACCCTAACCAGATAGACAGGTATAGATGGTGTAGTAGTAACCCCTAACCAGATAGACAGGTATAGATGGTGTAGTAGTAACCCTAACCAGATAGACAGGTATAGATGGTGTAGTAGTAACCCTAACCAGATAGACAGGTATAGATGGTGTAGTAGTAACCCTAACCAGATAGACAGGTATAGATGGTGTAGTAGTAACCCTAACCAGATAGACAGGTATAGATGGTGTAGTAGTAACCCTAACCAGATAGACAGGTATAGATGGTGTAGTAGTAACCCTAACCAGATAGACAGGTATAGATGGTGTAGTAGTAACCCTAACCAGATAGACAGGTATAGATGGTGTAGCTAGTAGTAACCCTAACCAGATAGACAGGTATAGATGGTGTAGCTAGTAGTAACCCTAACCAGATAGACAGGTATAGATGGTGTAGCTAGTAGTAACCCTAACCAGATAGACAGGTATAGATGGTGTAGCTAGTAGTAACCCTAACCAGATAGACAGGTATAGATGGTGTAGCTAGTAGTAACCCTAACCAGATAGACAGGTATAGATGGTGTAGCTAGTAGTAACCCTAACCAGATAGACAGGTATAGATGGTGTAGCTAGTAACCCTAACCAGATAGACAGGTATAGATGGTGTAGCTAGTAGTAACCCTAACCAGATAGACAGGTATAGATGGTGTAGTAGTAACCCTAACCAGATAGACAGGTATAGATGGTGTAGTAGTAACCCTAACCAGATAGACAGGTATAGATGGTGTAGCTAGTAGTAACCCTAACCAGATAGACAGGTATAGATGGTGTAGTAGTAACCCTAACCAGATAGACAGGTATAGATGGTGTAGTAGTAACCCTAACCAGATAGACAGGTATAGATGGTGTAGTGGTAACCCTAACCAGATAGACAGGTATAGATGGTGTAGCTAGTAGTAACCCTAACCAGATAGACAGGTATAGATGGTGTAGCTAGTAGTAACCCTAACCAGATAGACAGGTATATGTAGTAGTAACCTAACCAGATAGACAGGTATAGATGGTGTAGTAGTAACCCTAACCAGATAGACAGGTATAGATGGTGTAGTAGTAACCCTAACCAGATAGACAGGTATAGATGGGGTAGTAGTAACCCTAACCAGATAGACAGGTATAGATGGTGTAGCTAGTAGTAACCCTAACCAGATAGACAGGTATAGATGGTGTAGTAGTAACCCTAACCAGATAGACAGGTATAGATGGTGTAGTAGTAACCCTAACCAGATAGACAGGTATAGATGGTGTAGTAGTAACCCTAACCAGATAGACAGGTATAGATGGTGTAGTAGTAACCTAACCAGATAGACAGGTATAGATGGTGTAGTAGTAACCCTAACCAGATAGACAGGTATAGATGGTGTAGCTAGTAGTAACCCTAACCAGATAGACAGGTATAGATGGTGTAGCTAGTAGTAACCCTAACCAGATAGACAGGTATAGATGGTGTAGCTAGTAGTAACCCTAACCAGATAGACAGGTATAGATGGTGTAGCTAGTAGTAACCCTAACCAGATAGACAGGTATAGATGGTGTAGCTAGTAGTAACCCTAACCAGATAGACAGGTATAGATGGTGTAGCTAGTAGTAACCCTAACCAGATAGACAGGTATAGATGGTGTAGCTAGTAGTAACCCTAACCAGATAGACAGGTATAGATGGTGTAGTAGTAACCCTAACCAGATAGACAGGTATAGATGGTGTAGTAGTAACCCTAACCAGATAGACAGGTATAGATGGTGTAGTAGTAACCCTAACCAGATAGACAGGTATAGATGGTGTAGTAGTAACCCTAACCAGATAGACAGGTATAGATGGTGTAGTAGTAACCCTAACCAGATAGACAGGTATAGATGGTGTAGTGGTAACCCTAACCAGATAGACAGGTATAGATGGTGTAGTAGTAACCCTAACCAGATAGACAGGTATAGATGGGGTAGTAGTAACCCTAACCAGATAGACAGGTATAGATGGTGTAGTAGTAACCCTAACCAGATAGACAGGTATAGATGGTGTAGTAGTAACCCTAACCAGATAGACAGGTATAGATGGTGTAGTAGTAACCCTAACCAGATAGACAGGTATAGATGGTGTAGTAGTAACCCTAACCAGATAGACAGGTATAGATGGTGTAGTAGTAACCCTAACCAGATAGACAGGTATAGATGGTGTAGTAGTAACCAGATAGACAGGTATAGATGGTGTAGTAGTAACCCTAACCAGATAGACAGGTATAGATGGGGTAGTAGTAACCCTAACCAGATAGACAGGTATAGATGGTGTAGTAGTAACCCTAACCAGATAGACAGGTATAGATGGGGTAGTAGTAACCCTAACCAGATAGACAGGTATAGATGGTTTAGCTAGTAGTAACCCTAACCAGATAGACAGGTATAGATGGTGTAGTAGTAACCCTAACCAGATAGACAGGTATAGATGGTGTAGTAGTAACCCTAACCAGATAGACAGGTATAGATGGTGTAGTAGTAACCCTAACCAGATAGACAGGTATAGATGGTGTAGTAGTAACCCTAACCAGATAGACAGGTATAGATGGGGTAGTAGTAACCCTAACCAGATAGACAGGTATAGATGGTGTAGTAGTAACCCTAACCAGATAGACAGGTATAGATGGTGTAGTAGTAACCCTAACCAGATAGACAGGTATAGATGGTGTAGTAGTAACCCTAACCAGATAGACAGGTATAGATGGTGTAGTAGTAACCCTAACCAGATAGACAGGTATAGATGGTGTAGTAGTAACCCTAACCAGATAGACAGGCAGGGACGGCTTGTTCAATAGGGCGATATGGGCGACGCACTGCCAAACGGGAAAAGGAAGGGATTTTTTTTCTAATCAATTATTTAAAAAAAAATATTAAAAAAAAATATATATTTTTTTAATAAATTTATAAAAAAATATATCACGGCAACAGCAGTTATCAGTGTTCACGTCTGATCTGCCAGCCACTAAATGTCAAATCAGGCTAAAGTCGTGCTTCAAATGGCCCCGCCCGTTTTTTGGGCGATTTCAGTCAGGTTGAAAATCGCCCAGAAGTCTCTCATAGCCTGTCATGTAAAATCTATTTTTTTCACATTTCAAAGCTTTCAATACATTCTCTATGGGTGTCTGTGTGCATGCACTTACGCGTTCAGTCATACGTGACGTAACGTTGAACGTAACTAAGACAATGGCGGCTATCAGCGTCTATGTTGCGACCTGCAGTGTGGCGTTATTTTATGTTTTTAATTTGTAGACTTAGTTTACAAACATTCTGCAAACATTCTGCTTTGGACTGATCTTCGGTTTTGGACTGATCTTGTTGATCGTGGTACATACCCGCTACGAACGGACTAAATAATGAAAACGCTGCTGGCAGAGAGGTGGAGCCGGCCACCTTCACCCTGGTCAGAGCGGACCGCGATCCTGGTAAGAGAGCGACTGTACCCGACATTGAACTGCTTTCTGTGTCATTGAACCTTACTATTGTTGATAAAACAAGTTTACTGGAGAACGGAGAAAAAGTAGAGACTTTTGGACAAGGTGGATAATTGTATAATATAAGGCAGTTTATTCAGAGGTAAAGATATCTGCAATCGCGTTCACGGACCCGTTCAGTCAAACTCTTAGGGAGCTATAAATCAAGCCCCATTACTTACCATATCAGATAAGAGAAATTGCTGCAGCTACATATATTTTACATCCTGGCCCTACATAGTTCACTATTTGCATCACTTACCAAAATATTACATGTGGTCATATATGCTTGGAAAGTGGAGATGCCATAGAACGTCAAAAAAGTAAACATTGCTGGAGACACATTGCGTTTGCTAGCGAAGAGATTTGTTGTGGCAAATGAACTTGGGCTGGGAATTGCCAGGAACCTCACGATAAGATATATGCATCAGCATTACGTAGTCTCATGATTCTATACGTATTGCGATTCGATACTGTGATTTTATTGCGCACCATATGTCTGTTGCAGAGGGATCAGAAAGCCATGAGAACGAGTTTTGATCAGTCATGGAAATAAAAGTGCTGAAAACAAATTGGCTCCCAATGTGAAAAGATTGAGAACAAGCTATGAAGGAACAATAATGGTGTTTTGGTGCAGGTACAGCCAACTAGCGCTAAAATATTGCGATATTGTCAATACAGTATATCGTAAAGTATCACTATGTAACTCGATTTCTTTCACCCCAATCCCTCAAATTAACGGTAAATAACTGAATTGTTTGCCCCACATTTAGCTAAGATGATTAGCTAGCCAGCTAAAATGTTTTATTTAGTTAGCAGTCGCATCTACAATAGTTTACTGTCAATAACATGTCTCCAAAAATGACGTGGTGTCTCCAATTGTGTTGACATTTTACAATTGCAATGCGCATCCATGAGTATCCACTTTCTGTAGCTCAGCTGGTAGAGCATGGTGCTTGTAACGCCAAGGTAGTGGGTTCGATCCCCGGGACCACCCATACACAAAAATGTATGCACGCATGACTGTAAGTCGCTTTGGATAAAAGCGTCTGCTAAATGGCATATTATTATTATTATTATTATTATTATTATTATCTGAAGAGAGCCCCAAACATTGTGTGCAGACATTTTATGCAATAAATGAAGTAGGTTCAATCTAGTAGTTCTGATCTTCTGATTGGTCCTGATGAGTTGGGCGAGGTCCCCTCCAGGCTACTGTCACTGTTGCATTGGCTCTGAGTCGGGTTCTCTGTCTTCAAATGTTCAGCCTAAGAGAGGGGATTTTTGTGTGTGTGTGTGTGTGTTTAACAGTGATGATGTGTGTGTGTGTGTGTGTTTAACAGTGATGATGTGTGTGTGTGTGTGTGTGTGTTTGTGTGTGTGTGTGTCCTCAGAGCAAGAACTCGTGAGTTGGAAGAACTGAGAGGCCTATGGCGTGGGTGTTGTCCTTGGCCACCTGCTGACAAGGCTGACAAGATAGGACCCTTTTGTCCATTGTTATTGGATAGGAACATAACTTATAACCAGCTCCTGACCTAAATAGATCTTAGCACAACATTTTACTCAACATATCATATTCCATATTCACTATAACAAATATATTTACTACGACATTAGCAAGAACCGCCACATCCTCAGCCGGCTAATCCAGTGTGTGAAGTTTTGCGGAGTGTTTGAGTTAGCTTTGCGAGGCAAAGATGAAACTGAGGGCTCCACCAACCCTGGTAAGCCAACACTTTTGAGATCAGTCAATAAATGCTTCTGGTATTGACTTATATGCTGCCCCTGTCTTCATGTTGTTGCTGGACATATCTTTTTTTAAATGTGTGTAGGTCACCTAAATCATCAGAAAAATTGCCCCTCCTGAGAATTTTTTCAGGAGCCGCCACTGTAGACAGGTATAGATGGTGTAGTAGTAACCCTAACCAGATAGACAGGTATAGATGGTGTAGTAGTAACCCTAACCAGATAGACAGGTATAGATGGTGTAGTAGTAACCAGATAGACAGGTATAGATGGTGTAGTAGTAACCCTAACCAGATAGACAGGTATAGATGGTGTAGTAGTAACCCTAACCAGATAGACAGGTATAGATGGTGTAGTAGTAACCCTAACCAGATAGACAGGTATAGATGGGGTAGTAGTAACCCTAACCAGATAGACAGGTATAGATGGTGTAGTAGTAACCCTAACCAGATAGACAGGTATAGATGGTGTAGTAGTAACCCTAACCAGATAGACAGGTATAGATGGTGTAGTAGTAACCCTAACCAGATAGACAGGTATAGATGGTGTAGTAGTAACCCTAACCAGATAGACAGGTATAGATGGTGTAGTAGTAACCCTAACCAGATAGACAGGTATAGACGGTGTAGTAGTAACCCTAACCAGATAGACAGGTATAGATGGTGTAGTAGTAACCCTAACCAGATAGACAGGTATAGATGGTGTAGTAGTAACCCTAACCAGATAGACAGGTATAGATGGTGTAGTAGTAACCCTAACCAGATAGACAGGTGTAGATGGTGTAGCTAGTAGTAACCCTAACCAGATAGACAGGTATAGATGGTGTAGTAGTAACCCCTAACCAGATAGACAGGTATAGATGGTGTAGTAGTAACCCTAACCAGATAGACAGGTGTAGATGGTGTAGTAGTAACCCTAACCAGATAGACAGGTATAGATGGTGTAGTAGTAACCAGATAGACAGGTATAGATGGTGTAGTAGTAACCCTAACCAGATAGACAGGTATAGATGGTGTAGTAGTAACCAGATAGACAGGTATAGATGGTGTAGTAGTAACCCTAACCAGATAGACAGGTATAGATGGTGTAGTAGTAACCCTAACCAGATAGACAGGTATAGATGGGGTAGTAGTAACCCTAACCAGATAGACAGGTATAGATGGTGTAGTAGTAACCCTAACCAGATAGACAGGTGTAGATGGTGTAGTAGTAACCCTAACCAGATAGACAGGTATAGATGGTGTAGTAGTAACCCTAACCAGATAGACAGGTATAGATGGTGTAGTAGTAAACCTAATCAGATAGACAGGTATAGATGGTGTAGTAGTAACCCTAACCAGATAGACAGGTATAGATGGTGTAGTAGTAACCCTAACCAGATAGACAGGTATAGATGGTGTAGTAGTAACCCTAACCAGATATACAGGTATATATGGTGTAGCTAGTAGTAACCCTAACCAGATAGACAGGTATAGATGGTGTAGCTAGTAGTAACCCTAACCAGATAGACAGGTATAGATGGTGTAGTAGTAACCCCTAACCAGATAGACAGGTATAGATGGTGTAGTAGTAACCCTAACCAGATAGACAGGTATAGATGGTGTAGTAGTAACCCTAACCAGATAGACAGGTATAGATGGTGTAGTAGTAACCCTAACCAGATAGACAGGTATAGATGGTGTAGCTAGTAGTAACCCTAACCAGAGAGACAGGTATAGATGGTGTAGTAGTAACCCTAACCAGATAGACAGGTATAGATGGTGTAGTAGTAACCCTAACCAGATAGACAGGTATAGATGGTGTAGTAGTAACCCTAACCAGATAGACAGGTATAGATGGTGTAGTAGTAACCCTAACCAGAGAGACAGGTATAGATGGTGTAGCTAGTAGTAACCCTAACCAGATAGACAGGTATAGATGGTGTAGTGGTAACCCTAACCAGATAGACAGGTATAGATGGTGTAGTAGTAACCAACCAGATAGACAGGTATAGATGGTGTAGTAGTAACCCCTAACCAGATAGACAGGTATAGATGGTGTAGTAGTAACCCTAACCAGATAGACAGGTATAGATGGTGTAGTAGTAACCCCTAACCAGATAGACAGGTATAGATGGTGTAGTAGTAACCCTAACCAGATAGACAGGTATAGATGGTGTAGTAGTAACCCTAACCAGATAGACAGGTATAGATGGTGTAGTAGTAACCCTAACCAGATAGACAGGTATAGATGGTGTAGTAGTAACCCTAACCAGATAGACAGGTATAGATGGTGTAGTGGTAACCCTAACCAGATAGACAGGTATAGATGGGGTAGTAGTAACCCTAACCAGATAGACAGGTATAGATGGTGTAGTAGTAACCCTAACCAGATAGACAGGTATAGATGGTGTAGTAGTAACCCTAACCAGATAGACAGGTATAGATGGTGTAGCTAGTAGTAACCCTAACCAGATAGACAGGTATAGATGGTGTAGCTAGTAGTAACCCTAACCAGATAGACAGGTATAGATGGTGTAGTAGTAACCCTAACCAGATAGACAGGTATAGATGGGGTAGTAGTAACCCTAACCAGATAGACAGGTATAGATGGGGTAGTAGTAACCCTAACCAGATAGACAGGTATAGATGGTGTAGCTAGTAGTAACCCTAACCAGATAGACAGGTATAGATGGTGTAGTAGTAACCCCTAACCAGATAGACAGGTATAGATGGTGTAGTAGTAACCCTAACCAGATAGACAGGTATAGATGGTGTAGTAGTAACCCTAACCAGATAGACAGGTATAGATGGTGTAGTAGTAACCCTAACCAGATAGACAGGTATAGATGGTGTAGTGGTAACCCTAACCAGATAGACAGGTATAGATGGTGTAGTAGTAACCCTAACCAGATAGACAGGTATAGATGGTGTAGTAGTAACCCTAACCAGATAGACAGGTATAGATGGTGTAGTAGTAACCCTAACCAGATAGACAGGTATAGATGGTGTAGTAGTAACCCTAACCAGATAGACAGGTATAGATGGTGTAGTAGTAACCCTAACCAGATAGACAGGTATAGATGGTGTAGTAGTAACCCTAACCAGATAGACAGGTATAGATGGTGTAGTAGTAACCCTAACCAGATAGACAGGTATAGATGGTGTAGTAGTAACCCTAACCAGATAGACAGGTATAGATGGTGTAGTGGTAACCCTAACCAGATAGACAGGTATAGATGGTGTAGTAGTAACCCTAACCAGATAGACAGCTATAGATGGTGTAGTAGTAACCCTAACCAGATAGACAGGTATAGATGGTGTAGTAGTAACCCTAACCACATTTACATTTACATTTTAGTCATTTAGCAGACGCTCTTATCCAGAGCGACTTACAGGAGCTTCTTAGCATGACTTGAAGCTATACATTAGTTTACAAAGTCCTCATATGACAACAAAAACATAACTAATAGCTCTTTCATTTTGGTTTTTGGTTACGATAACATAAGACCGTTGGTCATTAATCGAAATGACTGGAAATCTCAGACTTTTGCTTTAAGGTTGAAATAGAAGAGCATAGTGGATAGGATAGTGGTTGGATGTTGGATTGTTGAGATATGGGTTGAGTTCCGATTCCTTGCCTTCTCCCAATAGTGTGCACTACTTCACCCTTAATGGATGTAAAAGCACTCCATTTGTGTAACAACTGCCAACAGTCCACTGTCCACCATATTTCTTCCACCCATCCATTTCTTCTAAATCCACAAGAGGGAGAGAACGAGCGCACACCTCTGGGAGTGGGAATTGGAAACAGCCATGGATTCAGGTGCGTACCCACTGTCAAGAGAGAGGCTGGATAGAAAATCAGCATACTTAAGAGGTACAGTACTACAGGACCAGTATTAGAAAAAACTGTTCTAGAGAAACTGTATGTACTGTATGCTCCAATAAAAAGAGTTCAGTGACTGAAAGCAATGTGAGGCTTTGCTTAAACTGTCTACAGTATTGGTCCTTCAATCTAAAAACTCACTTACAGCCTCTTGCAAACACTGTAAAACAGACACATTTAAAAGATCATTCTTCATAAAAAAACACATTGATCAAAATAGAACTATTTATATTCATAAAAACAATGACTAACTTAATATACAATTTAAGCCATATTAAGGCTAATTTGACTTCAATTTGAATTCAACTTCAATTTGACCAGATAGACAGGTATAGATGGTGTAGCTAGTAGTAACCCTAACCAGATAGACAGGTATAGATGGTGTAGCTAGAAGTAACCCTAACCAGATAGACAGGTATAGATGGTGTAGTAGTAACCCTAACCAGATAGACAGGTATAGATGGTGTAGTAGTAACCCTAACCAGATAGACAGGTATAGATGGTGTAGTGGTAACCCTAACCAGATAGACAGGTATAGATGGTGTAGTAGTAACCCTAACCAGATAGACAGGTATAGATGGTGTAGTAGTAACCCTAACCAGATAGACAGGTATAGATGGTGTAGCTAGTAGTAACCCTAACCAGATAGACAGGTATAGATGGTGTAGCTAGTAGTAACCCTAACCAGATAGACAGGTATAGATGGTGTAGTAGTAACCCTAACCAGATAGACAGGTATAGATGGTGTAGCTAGTAGTAACCCTAACCAGATAGACAGTTATAGATGGTGTAGTAGTAACCCTAACCAGATAGACAGGTATAGATGGTGTAGTAGTAACGCTAACCAGATAGACAGGTATAGATGGTGTAGTAGTAACCCTAACCAGATAGACAGGTATAGATGGTGTAGTAGTAACCACAACCAGATAGACAGGTATAGATGGTGTAGTAGTAACCCTAACCAGATAGACAGGTATAGATGGTGTAGTGGTAACCCTAACCAGATAGACAGGTATAGATGGTGTAGTAGTAACCCCTAACCAGATAGACAGGTATAGATGGTGTAGTAGTAACCCTAACCAGATAGACAGGTATAGATGGTGTAGTAGTAACCCTAACCAGATAGACAGGTATAGATGGTGTAGTAGTAACCCTAACCAGATAGACAGGTATAGATGGTGTAGTAGTAACCCTAACCAGATAGACAGGTATAGATGGTGTAGTAGTAACCCCTAACCAGATAGACAGGTATAGATGGTGTAGTAGTAACCCTAACCAGATAGACAGGTATAGATGGTGTAGTAGTAACCCTAACCAGATAGACAGGTATAGATGGTGTAGTAGTAACCCTAACCAGATAGACAGGTATAGATGGTGTAGTAGTAACCCTAACCAGATAGACAGGTATAGATGGTGTAGTAGCTAGTAACCCTAACCAGATAGACAGGTATAGATGGTGTAGTAGCTAGTAACCCTAACCAGATAGACAGGTATAGATGGTGTAGTAGTAACCCTAACCAGATAGACAGGTATAGATGGTGTAGTAGTAACCCTAACCAGATAGACAGGTATAGATGGTGTAGCTAGTAGTAACCCTAACCAGATAGACAGGTATAGATGGTGGTAGTAGTAACCCTAACCAGATAGACAGGTATAGATGGTGTAGTAGTAACCCCTAAGCAGATAGACAGGTATAGATGGTGTAGTAGTAACCCTAACCAGATAGACAGGTATAGATGGTGTAGCTAGTAGTAACCCTAACCAGATAGACAGGTATAGATGGTGTAGTAGTAACCCTAACCAGATAGACAGGTATAGATGGTGTTAGTAGTAACCCTAACCAGATAGACAGGTATAGATGGTGTAGTAGTAACCCTAACCAGATAGACAGGTATAGATGGTGTAGTAGTAACCCTAACCAGATAGACAGGTATAGATGGTGTAGTAGTAACCCTAACCAGATAGACAGGTATAGATGGTGTAGCTAGTAGTAACCCTAACCAGATAGACAGGTATAGATGGTGTAGTAGTAACCCTAACCAGATAGACAGGTATAGATGGTGTAGCTAGTAGTAACCCTAACCAGATAGACAGGTATAGATGGTGTAGTAGCTAGTAACCCTAACCAGATAGACAGGTATAGATGGTGTAGTAGTAACCCTAACCAGATAGACAGGTATAGATGGTGTAGTAGTAACCCTAACCAGATAGACAGGTATAGATGGTGTAGTAGTAACCCTAACCAGATAGACAGGTATAGATGGTGTAGTAGCTAGTAACCCTAACCAGATAGACAGGTATAGATGGTGTAGTAGTAACCCTAACCAGATAGACAGGTATAGATGGTGTAGCTAGAAGTAACCCTAACCAGATAGACAGGTATAGATGGTGTAGTAGTAACCCTAACCAGATAGACAGGTATAGATGGTGTAGTAGTAACCCTAACCAGATAGACAGGTATAGATGGTGTAGCTAGTAGTAACCCTAACCAGATAGACAGGTATAGATGGTGTAGTAGTAACCCTAACCAGATAGACAGGTATAGATGGTGTAGTAGTAACCCTAACCAGATAGACAGGTATAGATGGTGTAGTAGTAACCCTAACCAGATAGACAGGTATAGATGGTGTAGTAGTAACCCTAACCAGATAGACAGGTATAGATGGTGTAGTAGTAGTAACCCTAACCAGATAGACAGGTATAGATGGTGTAGTAGTAGTAACCCTAACCAGATAGACAGGTATAGATGGTGTAGTAGTAACCCTAACCAGATAGACAGGTATAGATGGTGTAGTAGCAACCCTAACCAGATAGACAGGTATAGATGGTGTAGTAGTAACCTAACCAGATAGACAGGTATAGATGGTGTAGTAGTAACCCTAACCAGATAGACAGGTATAGATGGTAGTAGTAGTAACCCTAACCAGATAGACAGGTATAGATGGTGTAGCTAGTAGTAACCTAACCAGATAGACAGGTATAGATGGTGTAGTAGTAACCCTAACCAGATAGACAGGTATAGATGGTGTAGTAGTAACGCTAACCAGATAGACAGGTATAGATGGTGTAGTAGTAACCCCTAACCAGATAGACAGGTATAGATGGTGTAGTAGTAACCCCTAACCAGATAGACAGGTATAGATGGTGTAGCTAGTAACCCTAACCAGATAGACAGGTATAGATGGTGTAGCAGTAACCCTAACCAGATAGACAGGTATAGATGGTGTAGTAGTAACCCTAACCAGATAGACAGGTATAGATGGTGTAGTAGTAACCCTAACCAGATAGACAGGTATAGATGGTGTAGTAGCTAACCCTAACCAGATAGACAGGTATAGATGGTGTAGCTAGTAACCCTAACCAGATAGACAGGTATAGATGGTGTAGTAGTAACCCTAACCAGATAGACAGGTATAGATGGTGTAGTAGTAACCCTAACCAGATAGACAGGTATAGATGGTGTAGTAGCTAGTAACCCTAACCAGATAGACAGGTATAGATGGTGTAGTAGTAACCCTAACCAGATAGACAGGTATAGATGGTGTAGTAGTAACCCTAACCAGATAGACAGGTATAGATGGTGTAGTAGTAACCCTAACCAGATAGACAGGTATAGATGGTGTAGTAGCTAGTAACCCTAACCAGATAGACAGGTATAGATGGTGTAGTAGTAACCCTAACCAGATAGACAGGTATAGATGGTGTAGTAGTAACCCTAACCAGATAGACAGGTATAGATGGTGTAGTAGTAACCCTAACCAGATAGACAGGTATAGATGGTGCTAGTAGTAACCCTAACCAGATAGACAGGTATAGATGGTGTAGTAGTAACCCTAACCAGATAGACAGGTATAGATGGTGTAGTAGTAACCCTAACCAGATAGACAGGTATAGATGGTGTAGTAGTAACCCTAACCAGATAGACAGGTATAGATGGTGTAGTAGTAACCCTAACCAGATAGACAGGTATAGATGGTGTAGTAGTAACCCTAACCAGATAGACAGGTATAGATGGTGTAGTAGTAACCCTAACCAGATAGACAGGTATAGATGGTGTAGTAGTAACCCTAACCAGATAGACAGGTTGATGGTGTAGTAGTAACCCTAACCAGATAGACAGGTATAGATGGTGTAGTAGTAACCCCTAACCAGATAGACAGGTATAGATGGTGTAGTAGTAACCCTAACCAGATAGACAGGTATAGATGGTGTAGTAGTAACCCTAACCAGATAGACAGGTATAGATGGTGTAGTAGTAACCCTAACCAGATAGACAGGTATAGATGGTGTAGTAGTAACCCTAACCAGATAGACAGGTATAGATGGTGTAAGTAGTAACCCTAACCAGATAGACAGGTATAGATGGTGTAGTAGTAACCCTAACCAGATAGACAGGTATAGATGGTGTAGTAGTAACCTAACCAGATAGACAGGTATAGATGGTGTAGTAGTAACCCTAACCAGATAGACAGGTATAGATGGTGTAGTAGTAACCCTAACCAGATAGACAGGTATAGATGGTGTAGTAGTAACCCTAACCAGATAGACAGGTATAGATGGTGTAGTAGTAACCCTAACCAGATAGACAGGTATAGATGGTGTAGGTAGTAACCCTAACCAGATAGACAGGTATAGATGGTGGTAGTAGTAACCCTAACCAGATAGACAGGTATAGATGGTGTAGTAGTAACCCTAACCAGATAGACAGGTATAGATGGTGTAGCTAGTAACCCTAACCAGATAGACAGGTATAGATGGTGTAGTAGTAACCCTAACCAGATAGACAGGTATAGATGGTGTAGTAGTAACCCTAACCAGATAGACAGGTATAGATGGTGTAGTAGTAACCCTAACCAGATAGACAGGTATAGATGGTGTAGTAGTAACCCTAACCAGATAGACAGGTATAGATGGTGTAGTAGTAACCCTAACCAGATAGACAGGTATAGATGGTGTAGTAGTAACCCTAACCAGATAGACAGGTATAGATGGTGTAGTAGTAACCCTAACCAGATAGACAGGTATAGATGGTGTAGTAGTAACCCTAACCAGATAGACAGGTATAGATGGTGTAGTAGTAACCCTAACCAGATAGACAGGTATAGATGGTGTAGTAGTAACCCTAACCAGATAGACAGGTATAGATGGTGTAGTAGTAACCCTAACCAGATAGACAGGTATAGATGGTGTAGTAGTAACCCTAACCAGATAGACAGGTATAGATGGTGTAGTAGTAACCCTAACCAGATAGACAGGTATAGATGGTGTAGTAGTAACCCTAACCAGATAGACAGGTATAGATGGTGTAGGCTAGTAACCCTAACCAGATAGACAGGTATAGATGGTGTAGTAGTAACCCTAACCAGATAGACAGGTATAGATGGTGTAGTAGTAACCCTAACCAGATAGACAGGTATAGATGGTGTAGTAGTAACCCTAACCAGATAGACAGGTATAGATGGTGTAGTAGTAACCCTAACCAGATAGACAGGTATAGATGGTGTAGTAGTAACCCTAACCAGATAGACAGGTATAGATGGTGTAGTAGTAACCCCTAACCAGATAGACAGGTATAGATGGTGTAGTAGTAACCCTAACCAGATAGACAGGTATAGATGGTGTAGTAGTAACCCCAACCAGATAGACAGGTATAGATGGTGTAGTAGTAACCCTAACCAGATAGACAGGTATAGATGGTGTAGTAGTAACCCTAACCAGATAGACAGGTATAGATGGTGTAGTAGTAACCCTAACCAGATAGACAGGTATAGATGGTGTAGTAGTAACCCTAACCAGATAGACAGGTATAGATGGTGTAGTAGTAACCCTAACCAGATAGACAGGTATAGATGGTGTAGTAGTAACCCTAACCAGATAGACAGGTATAGATGGTGTAGTAGTAACCCTAACCAGATAGACAGGTATAGATGGTGTAGTAGTAACCCTAACCAGATAGACAGGTATAGATGGTGTAGCTAGTAACCCTAACCAGATAGACAGGTATAGATGGTGTAGTAGTAACCCTAACCAGATAGACAGGTATAGATGGTGTAGTAGTAACCCTAACCAGATAGACAGGTATAGATGGTGTAGCGTAGTAACCCTAACCAGATAGACAGGTATAGATGGTGTAGTAGTAACCCTAACCAGATAGACAGGTATAGATGGTGTAGTAGTAACCCTAACCAGATAGACAGGTATAGATGGTGTAGTAGTAACCCTAACCAGATAGACAGGTATAGATGGTGTAGTAGTAACCCTAACCAGATAGACAGGTATAGATGGTGTAGGTAGTAACCCCTAACCAGATAGACAGGTATAGATGGTGTAGTAGTAACCCTAACCAGATAGACAGGTATAGATGGTGAGCTAGTAGTAACCCTAACCAGATAGACAGGTATAGATGGTGTAGTAGTAACCCTAACCAGATAGACAGGTATAGATGGTGTAGTAGTAACCCTAACCAGATAGACAGGTATAGATGGTGTAGTAGTAACCCTAACCAGATAGACAGGTATAGATGGTGTAGTAGTAACCCCTAACCAGATAGACAGGTATAGATGGTGTAGTAGTAACCCTAACCAGATAGACAGGTATAGATGGTGTAGTAGTAACCCTAACCAGATAGACAGGTATAGATGGTGTAGTAGTAACCCTAACCAGATAGACAGGTATAGATGGTGTAGTAGTAACCCCAACCAGATAGACAGGTATAGATGGTGGCTAGTAGTAACCCTAACCAGATAGACAGGTATAGATGGTGTAGTAGTAACCCCAACCAGATAGACAGGTATAGATGTTGTAGTAGTAACCCTAACCAGATAGACAGGTATAGATGGTGTAGTAGTAACCCTAACCAGATAGACAGGTATAGATGGTGTAGTGGTAACCCTAACCAGATAGACAGGTATAGATGGTGTAGTAGTAACCCTAACCAGATAGACAGGTATAGATGGTGTAGTAGTAACCCTAACCAGATAGACAGGTATAGATGGTGTAGTAGTAACCCTAACCAGATAGACAGGTATAGATGGTGTAGCTAGTAGTAACCCTAACCAGATAGACAGGTATAGATGGTGTAGTAGTAACCCTAACCAGATAGACAGGTATAGATGGTGTAGTAGTAACCCTAACCAGATAGACAGGTGTAGATGGTGTAGCTAGTAGTAACCCTAACCAGATAGACAGGTATAGATGGTGTAGCTAGAAGTAACCCTAACCAGATAGACAGGTATAGATGGTGTAGTAGTAACCCTAACCAGATAGACAGGTATAGATGGTGTAGTAGTAACCTAACCAGATAGACAGGTATAGATGGTGTAGTGGTAACCCCTAACCAGATAGACAGGTATAGATGGTGTAGTAGTAACCCCTAACCAGATAGACAGGTATAGATGGTGTAGTAGTAACCCTAACCAGATAGACAGGTATAGATGGTGTAGTAGTAACCCTAACCAGATAGACAGGTATAGATGGTGTAGTAGTAACCCTAACCAGATAGACAGGTATAGATGGTGTAGTAGTAACCCTAACCAGATAGACAGGTATAGATGGTGTAGTGGTAACCCTAACCAGATAGATAGGTATAGATGGTGTAGTAGTAACCCTAACCAGATAGACAGGTATAGATGGTGTAGTAGTAACCCTAACCAGATAGACAGGTATAGATGGTGTAGTAGTAACCCTAACCAGATAGACAGGTATAGATGGTGTAGCTAGTAGTAACCCTAACCAGATAGACAGGTATAGATGGTGTAGCTAGTAGTAACCCTAACCAGATAGACAGGTATAGATGGTGTAGTAGTAACCCTAACCAGATAGACAGTTATAGATGGTGTAGCTAGTAGTAACCCTAACCAGATAGACAGGTTTAGATGGTGTAGTAGTAACCCTAACCAGATAGACATGTATAGATGGTGTAGCTAGTAGTAACCCTAACCAGATAGACAGGTATAGATGGTGTAGTAGTAACCCTAACCAGATAGACAGGTATAGATGGTGTAGTAGTAACCCTAACCAGATAGACAGGTATAGATGGTGTAGTAGTAACCCTAACCAGATAGACAGGTATAGATGGTGTAGCTAGTAGTAACCCTAACCAGATAGACAGGTATAGATGGTGTAGTAGTAACCCTAACCAGATAGACAGGTATAGATGGTGTAGCTAGTAGTAACCCTAACCAGATAGACAGGTATAGATGGTGTAGTAGTAACCCTAACCAGATAGACAGGTATAGATGGTGTAGTAGTAACCCCTAACCAGATAGACAGGTATAGATGGTGTAGTAGTAACCCTAACCAGATAGACAGGTATAGATGGTGTAGTAGTAACCCTAACCAGATAGACAGGTATAGATGGTGTAGTAGTAACCCCTAACCAGATAGACAGGTATAGATGGTGTAGTAGTAACCCCTAACCAGATAGACAGGTATAGATGGTGTAGTAGTAACCCTAACCAGATAGACAGGTATAGATGGTGTAGTAGTAACCTAACCAGATAGACAGGTATAGATGGTGTAGTAGTAACCCTAACCAGATAGACAGGTATAGATGGTGTAGCTAGTAATAACCCTAACCAGATAGACAGGTATAGATGGTGTAGTAGTAACCCTAACCAGATAGACAGGTATAGATGGTGTAGTAGTAACCCTAACCAGATATACAGGTATAGATGGTGTAGCTAGTAGTAACCCTAACCAGATAGACAGGTATAGATGGTGTAGTAGTAACCCTAACCAGATAGACATGTATAGATGGTGTAGCTAGTAGTAACCCTAACCAGATAGACAGGTATAGATGGTGTAGTAGTAACCCTAACCAGATAGACAGGTATAGATGGTGTAGTAGTAACCCTAACCAGATAGACAGGTATAGATGGTGTAGTAGTAACCCTAACCAGATAGACAGGTATAGATGGTGTAGTAGTAACCCTAACCAGATAGACAGGTATAGATGGTGTAGTAGTAACCCTAACCAGATAGACAGGTATAGATAGACAGGTATAGATGGTGTAGTAGTAACCCTAACCAGATAGACAGGTATAGATGGTGTAGTAGTAACCCTAACCAGATAGACAGGTATAGATGGTGTAGTAGTAACCCTAACCAGATAGACAGGTATAGATGGTGTAGTAGTAACCCTAACCAGATAGACAGGTATAGATGGTGTAGTAGTAACCCTAACCAGATAGACAGGTATAGATGGTGTAGCTAGTAATAACCCTAACCAGATAGACACCTCTCTAACTCCTCTAGCCCCACAGTGAAATAGGGTGCAGGCCAGGCAGCAGGCTGTTAGCCAACCTGCCAGCTTAGTGGAGTCTGCCAATAGCATAGTCAGTGTAGTCAGCTCAGCCATACCCATTGAGACTGTGTCTGTGCCTCGACCTAGGTTGGGCAAAACTAAACATGGTGGTGTTCACCCTAGCAATCTTATTAGGATAAAGACCTCCTCCATTCCTGCCATTATTGAAAGAGATCGTGATACCTCACATCTCAAAATAGGGTTACTTAATGTTAGATCCCTCACTTCAAAGGCAGTCATAGTCAATGAACTAATCACTGATCATAATCTTGATGTGATTGGCCTGACTGAAACATGGCTTAAGCCTGATGAATTTGCTGTGTTAAATGAGGCCTCACCTCCTGGTTACACTAGTGACCATATTCCCCGTGCATCCCGCAAAGGCGGAGGTGTTGCTAACATTTACGATAGCAAATTTCAATTTACAAAAAAAAAAATGACGTTTTCATCTTTCGAGCTTCTAGTCATGAAATCTATGCAGCCTACTCAATCACTTTTTTATAGCTACTGTTTACAGGCCTCCTGGGCCATATACAGCGTTCCTCTCTGAGTTTCCTGAATTCCTATCAGACCTTGTAGTCATAGCAGATCATATTCTAATTTTTGGTGATTTTAATATTCACATGGAGAAGTCCACAGACCCACTCCAAAAGTCTTTCGGAGCCATTATCGACTCAGTGGGTTTTGTCCAACATGTCTCTGGACCTACTCACTGCCACAGTCATACTCTGGACCTAGTTTTGTCCCATGGAATAAATGTTGTAGATCTTAATGTTTTTCCACAAAATCCTGGACTATCGGACCACCATTTTATTACGTTTGCAATCGCAACAAATAATCTGCTCAGACCCCAACCAAGGAGCATCAAAAGTCGTGCTATAAATTCTCAGACAACACAAAAATTCATTGATGCCCTTCCAGACTCCTTCTGCCTACCCAAGGACGTCAGAGGACAAAAATCAGTTAACCACTTAACTGAGGAACTCAATTTAACCTTGCGCAATACCCTAGATGCAGTTGCACCCCTAAAAACGAAAAACATTTGTCATAAGAAACTAGCTCCCTGGTATACAGAAAATACCCGAGCTTTGAAGCAAGCTTCCAGGAAATTGGAACGGAAATGGCGCCACACCAAACTGGAAGTCTTCCGACTAGCTTGGAAAGACAGTACCGTGCAGTACCGAAGAGCCCTCACTGCTGCTCGATCATCCTACTTTTCCAAATTAATCGAGGAAAATAAGAACAATCCAAAATTTCTTTTTGATACTGTTGCAAAGCTAACTAAAAGCAGCATTCCCCAAGAGAGGATGGTTTTCACTTCAGCAGTGATAAATTCATGAACTTCTTTGAGGAAAAGATCATGACCATTAGAAAGCAAATTACGGACTCCTCTTTGAATCTGCGTATTCCTCCAGGGCTTAGCTGTCCTGGATCTGCACAGCTCTGCGAGGGCCTGGGATCGGGAGAGACACTTAAGTGTTTTAGTACTATATCTCTTGACACAATGATGAAAATAATCATGGCCTCTAAACCTTCAAGCTGCATACTGGATCCTATTCCTACTAAACTGCTGAAGGAGCTGCTTCCTGTGCTTGGCCCTCCTATGTTGAACATAATAAACAGCTCTCTATCCACCGGATGTGTACCAAACTCACTAAAAGTGGCAGTGATAAAGCCTCTCTTGAAAAAGCCAAACCTTGACCCGGAAAATATAAAAAACTATCGGCCTATATCGAATCTTCCATTCCTCTCAAAAATTTTAGAAAAAGCTGTTGCGCAGCAACTCACTGCCTTTCTGAAGACAAACAATGTATACGAAATGCTTCAGTCTGGTTTTAGACCCCATCATAGCACTGAGACTGCACTTGTGAAGGTGGTAAATGACCTTTTAATGGCGTCAGACCGAGGCTCTGCATCTGTCCTCGTGCTACTAGACCTTAGTGCTGCCTTTGACACCATCGATCACCACATTCTTTTGGAGAGACTGGAAACCCAAATTGGTCTACACGGACAAGTTCTGGCCTGGTTTAGATCCTACCTGTCGGAAAGATATCAGTTTGTCTCTGTGAATGGTCTGTCCTCCGACAAATCAACTGTACATTTCGGTGTTCCTCAAGGTTCCGTTTTAGGACCACTATTGTTTTCACTATATATTTTACCTCTTGGGGATGTTATTCGAAAACATAATGTTAACTTTCACTGCTATGCGGATGACACACAGCTGTACATTTCAATGAAGCATGGTGAAGCCCCAAAATTGCCCTCGCTAGAAGCCTGTGTTTCAGACATAAGGAAGTGGATGGCTGAAAACTTTTTACTTTTAAACTCGGACAAAACAGAGATGCTTGTTCTAGGTCCCAAGAAACAAAGAGATCTTCTGTTAAATCTGACAATTAATCTTGATGGTTGTAAAGTCGTCTCAAATAAAACTGTGAAGGACCTAGGCGTTACTCTTGACCCTGATCTCTCTTTTGACGAACATATCAAGACTGTTTCAAGGACAGCTTTTTTCCATCTACGTAACATTGCAAAAATCAGAAATTTTCTGTCCAAAAATGATGCAGAAAAATTGATCCATGCATTTGTTACTTCTAGATTGGACTACTGCAATGCTCTATTTTCCGGCTACCCGGATAAAGCACTAAATAAACTTCAGTTAGTGCTAAATACGGCTGCTAGAATCCTGACTAGAACCAAGAAATTTGATCATATTACTCCAGTGCTAGCTTCCCTACACTGGCTTCCTGTTAAGGCAAGGGCTGATTTCAAGGTTTTACTGTTAACCTATAAAGCGTTACATGGGCTTGCTCCTACCTATCTTTCCGAGTTGGTCCTGCCGTACATACCAATACGTACGCTACGGTCACAAGACGCAGAGCCTCCTAATTGTCCCTAGAATTTCTAAGCAAACAGCGGGAGGCAGGGCTTTCTCCTATAGATCTCCATTTTTATGGAACAGTCTGCCTACCCATGTGAGAGACGCAGACTCGGTCTCAACCTTTAAGTCTTTACTGAAGACTTATCTCTTCAGTAGGTCATATGATTGAGTGTAGTCTGGCCCAGGAGTGTGAAGGTGAACGGAAAGGCTGGAGCAACGAACAGCCCTTGCTGTCTCTGCCAGGCGGTTCCCCTCTCCACTGGGGTTCTCTGCCTCTAACCCTGTTGCAGGGGCTGAGTCACTGGCTTGCTGGTGCTCTTTCATGCCGTCCCTGGGAGGGGTGCGTCACTTGAGTGGGTTGAGTTACTGACGTGATCTTCCTGTCTGGGTTGGCGCCCCCCTTGGTTTGTGCTGTGGTGGAGACCTCTGTGGGCTATACTCGGCCTTGTCTCAGGATTGTAAGTTGGTGGTTGGGGATATCCCTCTAGTGGTGCGGGGGGCTGTGCTTTGGCGGAGTGGGTGGGGTTATATCCTTCCTGTTTGGCCCTGTCCGGGGGTTTCTTCGGATGGGGCCACAGTGTCTTCGGACCGCTCCTGTCTCAGCCTCCAGTATTTATGCTGCAGTAGTTTATGTGTCGGGGGCTGGGGTTAGTTGGTTATACCTGGAGTACTTCTCCTGTCTTATCCAGTGTCCTGTGTGAATTTAAGTATGCTCTCTCTAATTCTCTCGTTCTCTCTTTCTCTCTGAGAACCTGAGCCCCTAGGACCATACGTCAGGACTACCGGGCATGATGACACCTTGCTGTCCCCAGTCCGCCTGGCCTTGCTGCTATTCCAGTTTCAACTGTTCTGCCTGCGGCTACGAAACCCCTACCTGTCCCAGACCTGCTGTTTTCAACTCTAAATGATCGGCTATGAAAAGCCAACTGAGAGACCTGAGCCCTAGGACCATACGTCGGGACTACCGGCCGTGGTGACTCCTTGCTGTCCCCAGTCCGCCTGGCCTTGCTGCTATTCCAGTTTAAACTGTTCTGCCTGCGGTTATGGAACCCCTACCTGTCCCAGACCTGCTGTTTTAAACTCTAATGATCGGCTATGAAAAGCCAACTGAGATTTATTCCTGATTATTATTTGACCATGCTTGTCACTTATGAACATTTTTGAACATCTTGGCATGGTTCTGTTATAATCTCCACCCGGCACAGCCAGAAGAGGACTGGCCACCCCTCATAGCCTGGTTCCTCTCTAGGTTTCTTCCTAGGTTTTGCCTTTCTAGGGAGTTTTTCCTAGCCACCGTGCTTCTACACCTGCATTACTAGCTGTTTGGGGTTTTAGGCTGGGTTTCTGTACAGCACTTCGAGATATTAGCTGATGTAAGAAGGGCTATATAAAATAAAATTGATTGATTGATAGATGGTGTAGTAGTAACCCTAACCAGATAGACAGGTATAGATGGTGTAGCTAGTAGTAACCCTAACCAGATAGACAGGTATAGATGGTGTAGTAGTAACCCCTAACCAGATAGACAGGTATAGATGGTGTAGTGGTAACCCCTAACCAGATAGACAGGTATATATGGTGTAGTAGCAACCCTAACCAGATAGACAGGTATAGATGGTGTAGTAGTAACCCTAACCAGATAGACAGGTATAGATGGTGTAGTAGTAACCCTAACCAGATAGACAGGTATAGATGGTGTAGCTAGTAGTAACCCTAACCAGATAGACAGGTATAGATGGTGTAGCTAATAGTAACCCTAACCAGATAGACAGGTATAGATGGTGTAGTAGTAACCCTAACCAGATAGACAGGTATAGATGGTGTAGTAGTAACCCTAACCAGATAGACAGGTATAGATGGTGTAGTAGTAACCCTAACCAGATAGACAGGTATAGATGGTGTAGCTAGTAGTAACCCTAACCAGATAGACAGGTATAGATGGTGTAGCTAGTAGTAACCCTAACCAGATAGACAGGTATAGATGGTGTAGTGGTAACCCTAACCAGATAGACAGGTATAGATGGTGTAGTAGTAACCCTAACCAGATAGACAGGTATAGATGGTGTAGCTAGTAGTAACCCTAACCAGATAGACAGGTATAGATGGTGTAGTAGTAACCCTAACCAGATAGACAGGTATAGATGGTGTAGTAGTAACCCTAACCAGATAGACAGGTATAGATGGTGTAGTAGTAACCAGATAGACAGGTATAGATGGTGTAGTAGTAACCCTAACCAGATAGACAGGTATAGATGGTGTAGTAGTAACCCTAACCAGATAGACAGGTATAGATGGTGTAGCTAGTAGTAACCCTAACCAGATAGACAGGTATAGATGGTGTAGTGGTAACCTAACCAGATAGACAGGTATAGATGGTGTAGTAGTAACCCTAACCAGATAGACAGGTATAGATGGTGTAGTAGTAACCCTAACCAGATAGACAGGTATAGATGGTGTAGTAGTAACCCTAACCAGATAGACAGGTATAGATGGTGTAGTAGTAACCCTAACCAGATAGACAGGTATAGATGGTGTAGTAGTAACCCTAACCAGATAGACAGGTATAGATGGTGTAGTAGTAACCCTAACCAGATAGACAGGTATAGATGGTGTAGTAGTAACCCTAACCAGATAGACAGGTATAGATGGTGTAGCTAGTAGTAACCCTAACCAGATAGACAGGTATAGATGGTGTAGTAGTAACCCTAACCAGATAGACAGGTATAGATGGTGTAGTAGTAACCCTAACCAGATAGACAGGTATAGATGGTGTAGTAGTAACCCTAACCAGATAGACAGGTATAGATGGTGTAGTAGCTAGTAACCCTAACCAGATAGACAGGTATAGATGGTGTAGTAGTAACCCTAACCAGATAGACAGGTATAGATGGTGTAGTAGTAACCCTAACCAGATAGACAGGTATAGATGGTGTAGTGGTAACCCTAACCAGATAGACAGGTATAGATGGTGTAGTAGTAACCCTAACCAGATAGACAGGTATAGATGGTGTAGTAGTAACCCTAACCAGATAGACAGGTATAGATGGTGTAGTAGTAACCCTAACCAGATAGACAGGTATAGATGGTGTAGTAGTAACCCTAACCAGATAGACAGGTATAGATGGTGTAGCTAGTAGTAACCCTAACCAGATAGACAGGTATAGATGGTGTAGCTAGTAGTAACCCTAACCAGATAGACAGGTATAGATGGTGTAGTGGTAACCCTAACCAGATAGACAGGTATAGATGGTGTAGTAGTAGTAACCCTAACCAGATAGACAGGTATAGATGGTGTAGCTAGTAGTAACCCTAACCAGATAGACAGGTATAGATGGTGTAGTAGTAACCCTAACCAGATAGACAGGTATAGATGGTGTAGTAGTAACCCTAACCAGATAGACAGGTAAAGATGGTGTAGTGGTAACCCTAACCAGATAGACAGGTATAGATGGTGTAGTAGTAACCCTAACCAGATAGACAGGTATAGATGGTGTAGTAGTAACCCTAACCAGATAGACAGGTATAGATGGTGTAGTAGTAACCCTAAGCAGATAGACAGGTATAGATGGTGTAGTAGTAACCCTAACCAGATAGACAGGTATAGATGGTGTAGCTAGTAGTAACCCTAACCAGATAGACAGGTATAGATGGTGTAGTAGTAACCCTAACCAGATAGACAGGTATAGATGGTGTAGTAGTAACCCTAACCAGATAGACAGGTATAGATGGTGTAGCTAGTAGTAACCCTAACCAGATAGACAGGTATAGATGGTGTAGTAGTAACCCTAACCAGATAGACAGGTATAGATGGTGTACTAGTAACACTAACCAGATAGACAGGTATAGATGGTGTAGTAGTAACCCTAACCAGATAGACAGGTATAGATGGTGTACTAGTAACACTAACCAGATAGACAGGTATAGATGGTGTAGTAGTAACCCTAAACAGATAGACAGGTATAGATGGTGTAGTAGTAACCCTAACCAGATAGACAGGTATAGATGGTGTACTAGTAACACTAACCAGATAGACAGGTATAGATGGTGTAGTAGTAACCCTAAACAGATAGACAGGTATAGATGGTGTAGTAGTAACCCTAACCAGATAGACAGGTATAGATGGTGTAGTAGTAACCCTAACCAGATAGACAGGTATAGATGGTGTAGTAGTAACCCTAACCAGATAGACAGGTATAGATGGTGTAGTAGTAACCCTAACCAGATAGACAGGTATAGATGGTGTAGCTAGTAGTAACCCTAACCAGATAGACAGGTATAGATGGTATAGAACTTCCTCATTGGCAAGGACAAGCGTGTGCAAAGCTGTCATCAAGGCAAAGGGTGGCTTTTTGAATAATCAAAAATCTGTAATTTATTTTGATTTGTTTAACACTTTTTGGGTATTATTTCATAGTTTTGATGTCTTCACTATTATTTTACAATGTAGAAAATAGTAAAAATAAAGAAAAACCCTTGAATGAGTAGGTGTTCTAAAACTTTTGACCGGTAGTGTACACACACACATATATATATATATTTTATATTTATATATATATATATATATATATATATATATATATATATATATATATATATATATATATATATATATATATATACCATGTATAATAATATAATATGTATAATAATATAATATGTGTAACATGTTTAATATGTATACCATGTATAATAATACAACCTGTATAATAATATAACATGTAAAATGTGTTAAATAATATGTATTATAATATACTGTTTTCAACCTCCCTATGTCCACATTTGACTCATTTCTCTCTGCCTCCTTCTTTCCACTCCTCTCCTCTTTTGACCTCACCCTCTCACTGTCCCCCCCTACTCACAAGGCAGGCAATACGCTTGACCTCATCTTTACTAGATGCTGCTCTTCTACTAATCTCACTGCAACTCCCCTCCATGTCTCTGACCACTACTTTGTTTCCTTTTCTCTCTCGCTCTCCTCCCACACTACTCACTCTGCCCCTACACAGATGGTAATGCGCCGCCGCAACCTTCGCTCTCTCTCTCCCACTACTCTCCTCTTCCATCCTATCATCTCTTCCCTCTGCTCAATCCTTCTCCTCCAATCTCCTGATTCTGCCTCCTCAACCCTCCTCTCCTCCCTTTCTGCATCCTTTGACTCTCTGTGTCCCCTATCCTCCCGGCCGGCTCGGTCCTCCCCCTCCAGCTCCGTGGCTTGATGACTCATTGCGAGCTCACAGAACAGAGCTCCGGGCAGTGGAGCGGAAATGGAAGAAAACTAAACTCCCTGCCGACCTGGCATCTTTTCACTCCCTCCTCTCTACATTTTCTTCATCTGTTTCTGCTGCTAAGGCCACTTTCTACCACTCTAAATTCCAAGCATCTGCCTCTAACCCTAGGAAGCTCTTTGCCACATTTTCCTCCCTGCTGAATCCCCCCTCTCTCTCTGTGGATGACTTCGTCAACCACTTTGAAAAGAAGGTTGACGACATTCGATCCTCGTTTGTTAAGTCTAATGACACTGCTGGTCCTACTCACACTGCCCTACCCTATGCTTTGACTTCTTTCTCCCTCTCTCTCCAGATAAAATCCTGCGACTTGTGACTGCAGGCCGCCCAACAACCTGCCCGCTTGACCCCATCCCCTCCTCTCTTCTCCAGACCATCTCCGGTGACCTTCTCCCCTACCTCACCTCGCTGATCAACTCATCCTTGACCGCTGGCCATGTCCCTACCGTCTTCAAGAGAGCGAGAGTTGCTCCCCTTCTCAAAAAACCAACACTCGATCCCACTGATGTCAACAACTACAGACCAGTATCCCTTCTTTCTTTTCTTTCCAAAACTATTGAGCGTGCCGTCTTTAGCCAACTCTCTTGCTATCTCTCTCAGAATGACCTTCTTGATCCAAACCAGTCAGGTTTCAGGACTGGTCATTCAACTGAGACTGCTCTTCTCTGTGTCATGGAGGCTCTCCGCACTGCTAAAGGTAACTCTCTCTCCTCTGCTCTTGTCCTTCTAGACCTGTCTGCTGCCTTTGATACTGTGAACCATCAGATCCTCCTCTCCACCCTCTCCGAGCTGGGCATCTCCGGCGCGGCTCACTCCTGGATTGCGTCCTACCTGACCGGTCGCTCCTACCAAGTGGCGTGGCGAGAAGTTGTCTCCGCACCACGTGCTCTCACCACTGGTGTCCCCCAGGGCTCAGTTCTAGGCCCTCTCCTTTTCTCCCTATACACCAAGTCACTTGGCTCTGTCATATCCTCACATGGCCTCTCCTATCATTGCTACGCTGACGATACACAACTAATCTTCTCCTTTCCCCCTTCTGATAACCAGGTGGCGAATCGCATCTCTGCATGTCTGGCAGACATATCAGTATGGATGACGGATCACCACCTCAAGCTGAACCCCTGGCAAGACGGAGCTGCTCTTCCTCCCGGGGGAAGGACTGCCCGTTCCATGATCTCGCCATCACGGTTGACAACTCCGCTGTGTCCTCCTCCCAGAGTGCGAAGAGCCTAGGCGTGACCCTGGACAACAACCTGTCGTTCTCCGCCAACATCAAGGCGGTGACCCGCTCCTGCAGGTTCATGCTCTACAACATTCGGAGAGTACGACCCTGCCTTACACAGGAAGCGGCACAGGTCCTAATCCAGGCACTTGTCATCTCCCGTCTGGACTACTGCAACTCGCTGTTGGCTGGCCTCCCTGCCTGTGCCATTAAACCCCTACAACTCATCCAGAATGCCGCAGCCCGTCTGGTGTTCAACCTTCCCAAGTTCTCTCACGTCACCCCCCTCCTCCGCACACTCCACTGGCTTCCAGTTGAAGCTCGCATCCGCTACAAGACCATGGTGCTTGCCTATGGAGCAGTGAGGGGGAACGGCACCTCTGTACCTTCGGGCTCTGATCAGTCCCTACACCCAAACGAGGGCATTGCGTTCATCCACCTCTGGCCTGCTGGCTCCCTTCCTCTGCGGAAGCATAGTTCCCGCTCAGCCCAGTCAAAACTGTTCGCTGCTCTGGCACCCCAATGGTGGAACAAGCTCCCTCACGACGCCAGGACAGCGGAGTCACTCACCACCTTCCGGAGACATTTGAAACCCCACCTCTTTAAGGAATACCTGGGATAGGATAAAGTAATCCTTCTACCCCCCCCCCCAAAAAAAAAATTTGTAAAGTGGCTATCCCACTGGCTATAGGGTGAACGCACCAATTGGTGAGTCGCTCTGGATAAGAGCGTCTGCTAAATGACGTAAATGTGCCCTTGAGCAAGGCACTTAACCCTAATTGCTCCTGTAAGTCGCTCTGGATAAGAGCGTCTGCTAAATGACTAAAATGTAAATGTAAATATGTATAATATGTATAATATATATAAGAATGTAATATGTATAATAATATGTTATGTATAATATGTATAATAATATGATGTGTATACTATATAAAATAATATAATATGTATAATATAATTTGTATAATGTGTATAATATATATAATATAATATGTCTAATATGTATAATAATATATGTATAATAGTATTTTAATTGTATATGTATAAAAATATAATATATATAATAATATATGTATAATATGTATAATAATATAATAATATAATATCTATAATATGTACAATAATGTACTATATGTATATAATATATAATATGTGTGTTAATGTGTGTGAGAGTGAGAAACAAAAGCCATCTACTTATAAAAGCCACCAACAATCTCATTGTTTCTACATCTGCATTGCTGCTGTTTGGGGTTTTAGGCTGGGTTTCTGTATAGCACTTTGTGACATTTGCTGATGTAAAAATGGCTTAATAAATACATTTGATTGTTCAAAACAAAACAGTGTTAGGCCTAGTTATTTTTGATCTTATCTAGGCCGTAGAATGATTTTCAAATTGGTATGGCTATGTTTCTCTTGTCCATAAAAACACAAAGATATCAGTTATATTAGCTTACCTTTTAAAAACTAATATTATAGCCGTATCAAGGCTATTGCTATTTCATCCTGATCATCTGGGGATCTACTTCATTCCATTAGACTACTTTCAGACAGCTTCAGACTGTAAAAAAGAAGAAGAAGCGACAGGATTTCACTTAGTATAGTAAAACGATGTCTGACTTGGTGAGAAAGAAAAGCATAGGTATTTTTTCACGCTTATACCTCTCTAGTCCTACCTGAGGCCAACACACCCTGTAACTCTATCTAGTCCTACCTCAGATCAACACCCTGAAAGGACGGGACACCCCCACTCAACACACCCTGTAACTCATCTGAAGTCAAATCTTTGTACCACCAAATACTTCTCTGCAGCTGCCACCACAACATCTATTTTCTGCGACTTACATTCCATCCCTGCAGTTGATTACCATTGCTATGAACGCTAAATAGACAATCTTACTGAAACATATATCCCTTGTTGGTTTATCCCTCTGTACTGGTACAGATCTACTCCTCCCACCACTCCTCTCAGGATCCCTCCCCCTTGACCCATCTTCCTCTACTTCCTTCCCTGCCTCAGCATATGACAACTTCTGCACTACTGTAACCCTGGAAACCTCAACCTGCCTCAGCATATGACAACTTCTACACTACTGTAACCCTGGAAACCTCAACCTGCCTCAGCATATGACAACTTCTACACTACTGTAACCCTGGAAACCTCAACCTGCCTCAGCATATGACAACTTCTGCACTACTTTAACCCTGGAAACCTCAACCTGCCTCTCTCGCACCGGACCTTTCTGATCCCCAGCCCTATGGACACCGCTACAATAAACACATATCGCTTCTTTCCCATCCCCATAGACACCGCTACAATTAACAAATACCACTTATTTCCCCAGCCCCATGGACGATATGTGTTAATTGTAGCGGTGTTGAAGGCTGATCTATAGTCAATGAACAGCATTCTTACATAGGTATTCCTCTTGTCCAGATGGGATAGGGCAGTGTGCAGTGTGATGGTGATTGCATTGTCTGTGGATCTATTGGGGCTTGTAAGCAAATTGAAGTGGGTCTAGGGTGACAGGTAAGGCAGAGGTGATATGATCCTTGACTAGCCTCTCAAAGCACTTCATGATGACAGAAGTGAGTGCTACGGGGCGATAGTCATTTAGTTCAGTTACCTTTGCTTTCTTGGGTACAGGAACAATAGTGGACATCTTGAAGCAAGTGGGGACAGCAGACTGGGATAGGGAGAGATTGAATATGTCCGTAAACACAACAGCCAGCTGGTCTGAGGATGTGGCTAGGGATGCCTGTCACGGTTTCTGCCGAGGCTGCTCCTTCTCCTTGTTCGGGCAGGCTTCGGCGGTCGTCGTCCCCGGAGTACTAGCTGCCACCGTTCGTTGTTTCTGTGTTTGTTTGGTTTGGTCTGTTTTGGTACACCTGTTTCTCATTTTGTCTTGATTATGTGTCCTTTAAGTTCTCGTTGTTTCTGTCTTGTGGTTGTGTGTAGTTGTTTCATGTCAGCAGGTGTTGCCAGTCAGTTTGTGCTCTATGTTTATAGAGAGTCCGCACTGTTGTGCGTTTGTTGTATTTTTTACGCTGAGTGCGTTATTTTCTTGTGCCTCCGGCTCTGATGGTAGCCGTTCATTCTGTGGACTTTATTAAAGTAATTCTGGACTTGCATCTGCATCCTGCATTTGATTCCACACCACACCTACGCCCGTCTCTGACAGAACTACACACCGCTCATGGAATCAGCAGGAGCAGCAGCAGCGACCGAGTCATGGGAGGAGCGCGTCCGCGGACAGGATGACAGGATAGCCCAGATCACCAACGCTCTACAGGGAGTTATGAATACCCTGCATCGCCTGGAGACCAGTTGGGCACCCACGCCTCCTCCTACAGTACCACCAGCACCGGTCAGTCCCTTAGTCCACGCTCCGGAACCCAGTGGGATTCGGCTCTCGCTCCCGAGGGCGTATGATGGTACTGCTGCCGGGTGTCAAGGTTTCCTCCTACAAGTAGAACTCTACCTCGCCACCGTACACCCGGTGCCCTCGGGACACGAGAGCGTTTCCGCCCTCATCTCCTGTCTCACCGGCAAGGCGTTGGAGTGGGCCAACGCCGAATGGAGGAGAATAGACCCCGCGACGATCACCTATGCGGAGTTCTCCCATCGCTTCAGGGCTGTATTTGACCATCCACCCGAGGGGAAGGCGGCGGGAGAACGTCTATTCTACCTCCGACAGGGGAGGAGGAGCGCCCAGGAGTTTGCACTGGAGTTCCGGACTCTAGCGGCAGACGCAGGGTGGAATGAGCGGGCCCTCATAGACCACTTCCGCTGCAGCCTACGGGAGGACGTCCGTCGTGAGTTGGCCTGCAGGGACACCACCCTCACGTTTGACCAGTTGGTAGACATGGCCATTCGCCTAGACACCCTGTTGGCCACCCGCGGACGTCCTGAGTGGGGGTCGTCCATTCCACCCTCCAGCACCTCCGAGCCTAGTCCTATGGAGCTCGGGGGTGCTGGCGCTAGAGAGGAGAGGAAAAGGAGCCCCAGGGGGACCAACCCCTGTACCTACTGTGGCCGTGGAGGACACACTGCGGCCAGGTGCTGGGGGGGGGTCTCCTAGGGGAAGAGACGGCAGGCCACGCACTGGGGAGTCCTTCCAGGTGAGTAGGCGCCCCACTTACCCAGAGCTCTCTGTTGTGCACCTAACCATACCTGTTTGCTTCCCACAGGTTGCACCTCGTTCCCAGCATAAGGCGCTAGTAGATTCAGGCGCAGCTGGGAATTTTATAGATCGGAGATTTTGTGCAGAGTTAGGGATTCCCCTCCTTCCTGTCAGTAATCCTTTCCCTGTACATGCTCTAGATAGCCGTCCGTTGGGATCGGGGTTGATTAGGGAGGTCACAGCTCCACTTAGGATGGGGACGCAGGAGGGTCATGAGGAGACTATTCAGCTATATCTTATAGACTCTCCTGCGTAGCCGGTGGTGCTGGGGCTTCCCTGATTGATTACTCATAATCCCTCTATTTCGTGGCAACAGAGGGCTCTCAAGGAGTGGTCTGCCCAGTGTGTAGGGCGATGTCTGGGCATTTCCGTAGGGGCGACCTCAGTGGAAAGTCCAAACCAAATGCCCGCATTGCACATTCCCCCCGAGTATGAGGATTTAGCACTTGTGTTTAGTAAGGCGAAGGCGACGCAATTGCCACCACATAGACAGGGGGCTTGTGCGATAGACCTCCAGGTAGGAGCTGCGCTTCCGCGGAGCCATGTGTATCCTTTGTCTCAAGAGGAGAAGAGAGCTATGGAGACTTACATAGCCGAGTCTCTGAGACAGGGATACATACAGCCCTCCACTTCCCCTGCGTCCTCGAGTTTCTTTTTTGTGAAGAAAAAGGATGGAGGTTTGCGCCCGTGTATTGATTACCGCAGTCTCAATCAGATTACTGTGAAATACAGTTATCCACTCCCTCTGATTGCGACTATGACGGAGTCTTTACACGGGGCGCGGTTCTTCACAAAATTGGACCTCAGGAGCGCATACAACTTGGTGCGTATTAGGGAGGGAGACGAATGGAAGACAGCATTTAGTACCACCTCGGGTCATTACGAGTATCTCGTCATGCCATACGGGTTAATGAATGCTCCTTCAGTCTTCCAATCCTTCGTATATGAGATCTTCCGGGATATGCAGGGGCAAGGAGTGGTCGTGTACATTGACGACATTCTAGTGTATTCTTCTACCCGAGCCGAGCATGTAGCCCTGGTGCGCCGAGTGTTGAGGAGATTGTTGGAGCATGATCTGTATGTCAAGGCAGAGAAATGTCTGTTTTTCCAGGAGTCTGTCTCCTTTTTGGGTTATCAGTTGTCTGCGTCAGGGGTAGAGATGGAGGTTGACCGTGTGTCGGCCGTGCGTAATTGGCAAACTCCAACCTCTGTTAAAGAGGTGCAGCGGTTCTTGGGCTTTGCGAATTACTACAGGAGGTTTATCCGGGGTTTTGGACAGGTGGCAGCTCCCATAACGTCTCTACTAAAGGGAGGTCCGGTGCGCTTGCAGTGGTCTGCTGAGGCTGATAGGGCTTTTGGGAGAATGAAGGACCTGTTTACCTCGGCGCCGGTGCTGGCGCATCCGGATCCCGCGCTACCATTCCAGGTCGAGGTAGACGCGTTGGAAGCCGGTATAGGGGCCGTGCTCTCGCAACGGTCTGGCACGCCACTGAAACTCCGCCCCTGTGCTTTTTACTCTAAAAAGCTCAGTCCGGCGGAGCGAAATTATGACGTGGGGGACAGGGAGCTGCTAGCCGTGGTCCAGGCCATAAAGGTGTGGAGGCATTGGCTTGAGGGGGCTCAACACCCTTTCCTCATTTTGACTGACCACCGAAACCTGGAGTACATCCGGGCAGCTAGGAGACTGAACCCTCGCCAGGCTAGGTGGAACATGTTTCTGGCCCGGTTCGTTTTTAAGATCACGTACATCCCTGTGTCCCAGAACGGTAAGGCATATGCCCTGTCCCGGCGGTATGACACGGAGGAGAGGTCCGTTGAGCCCACGCCCATACTCCCGCCGTCTTGCCTAGTGGCACCGGTGGTGTGGGAGGTCGATTCCGAAATCGAGCGGGCGTTGCGTACCGATCCTAGCCCTCCACAGTGTCCTGTGGGTCGGAAGTACGTTCCGCTCGAGGTTCGGGATCGACTTATATATTGGGCTCACACGTCACCCTCCTCTGGACATCCAGGGATTGGCCGGACGGTGCACTGCCTTAGCACTAAGTACTGGTGGCCAACGTCAGCCAGGGATGTGAGGGTTTATGTTTCCTCCTGCTCGGTGTGTGCCCAGTGTAAGGCACCCAGACACCTGCCCCGGAGTAAGCTACAGCCCCTGCCCGTTCCACAACGACCCTGGTCTCACCTTTCGGTGGTTTTCGTTACTGACCTTCCCCCCTCCCAGGGAAATACCACCATCCTGGTCGTTGTGGATCGGTTCTCGAAGGCCTGTCGTCTCCTTCCCATGCCGGGTCTCCCCACTGCCCTACAGACCGCTGAGGCACTATTCACTCACGTCTTCCGGCATTACGGGGTACCCGAGGATATAGTGTCTGATCGAGGCCCCCAGTTTACCTCTCGAGTCTGGAGAGCGTTCATGGAGCGCTTGGGGGTCTCTGTGAGCCTTACCTCAGGGTACCACCCAGAGAGCAATGGGCAGGTTGAACGGGTAAACCAGGATGTGGGTAGGTTTCTGAGGTCGTATTGCCAGGGCCAGCCGGAGGAGTGGGCGAGGTATGTTCCCTGGGCCGAGATGGCCCAGAACTCCCTTCGCCACTCCTCCACCAGACTCACTCCTTTCCAATGTGTATTAGGGTACCAGCCGGCTCTGGCACCCTGGCATCAGAGCCAGATCGAGGCCCCTGCGGTGGATGAGTGGGTGCGGCGCTCGGAGGAGACGTGGAACGCTGCTCACGTACATCTGCAGCGGGCCATCCGTCGACACAAGGCGAGCGCCAATCTCCACCGCAGTGAGGGACCGGTGTACGCACCGGGAGATCGAGTCTGGCTCTCGACCAGAAACCTGCCCCTCCGCCTGCCCTGCCGGAAGCTGGGTCGGCGGTTTGTGGGGCCTTTTAAAGTCCTGAGGAGGTTGAACGAGGTGTGTTACAGATTACAATTTCCTATTGATTATAAGAATATTAACCCCTCGTTCCATGTGTCTCTCCTCAGGCCGGTGGTAGCTGGTCCACTCCAGGACTCTGAGATAGCAGAGACTCCTCCGCTCCGCTGGACATCGAGGGGGCTCCGGCGTACACAGTTCGGTCCATCCTGGATTCGAGACGCCGGATGGGAGGTCTCCAATATCTCATGGAGTGGGAGGGGTACGGTCCGGAGGAGCGGTGCTGGGTGCCGAGGAGAGACATCTTAGACCCGTCCCCTCTGACTGAGTCCCATCGTGGTCATCCCACGCGCCCTGCTCCGCGTCCTCCTGGTCGTCCCCGAGGCCGGGGTCGGCGCACGGCTGGAGCCGCGCGTCAAGGGGGGGGGGTACTATCACGGTTTCTGCCGAGGCTGCTCCTTCTCCTTGTTTGGGCAGGCTTCGGCGGTCGTCGTCCCCGGAGTACTAGCTGCCACCGTTCGTTGTTTCTGTGTTTGTTTGGTTTGGTCTGTTTTGGTACACCTGTTTCTCATTTTGTCTTGATTATGTGTCCTTTAAGTTCTCGTTGTTTCTGTCTTGTGGTTGTGTGTAGTTGTTCCATGTCAGCAGGTGTTGCCAGTCAGTTTGTGCTCTATTCTTTATAGAGAGTCCGCACTGTTGTGCGTTTGTTGTATTTTTACGCTGAGTGCGTTATTTTCTTGTGCCTCCGGCTCTGATGGTAGCCGTTCATTCTGTGGACTTTATTAAAGTAATTCTGGACTTGCATCTGCATCCAGCATTTGATTCCACACCACACCTACGCCCAACTCTGACAATGCCGTCTGTACCGGCAGCCTTGCGGGGGTTAACACGCTTAAATGTCTTACTCACGTTGGTCACGGAGAAGGAGAGCCCACAGCCCTTGGGAGCAGGCCGCGTCGGTGGCACTGTGTTATCCTCAAAGCGGGCGAAGAAGGTGTTCAGCTTGTCCGGGAGAAAGATGTCGGTGTCGGCGACGTGGCTGGTTTTCCTTTTGTAATCCGTGATTGTCTGTAGACCCTTCCACATACGTCTTGTGTCTGAGCCCTTGAATTGCGACTCCACTTTGTCTCTGTACTGACGTTTTGCCTGTTTGATTGCCTTACGGAGAGAATAACTACAGTGTTTGTATTCGACCATATTCCCAGTCACCTTGCCATTGTTAAATGTGGTTGTTCGCACTTTCAGTTTTGTGCGAATGCTGCCACCTATCCACATGTTTTTGGTTTGGGTAGGTTTTAATCGTCACAGTGGGTACAACATCTCCTCTACACTTCCTGATGAACTCAGTCACTGTGTCCGTGTATACGTCCCCGCTGTACACAGAGGATATTATTTGGTGTTTTAACGTTGTACACAGAGGATATTATTTGGTGTTTAACGTTGTACACAGAGGATATTATTTGGTGTTTAACGTTGTACACAGAGGATATTATTTGGTGTTTAACGTTGTACACAGAGGATATTATTTGGTGTTTAACGTTGTACACAGAGGATATTATTTGGTGTTTAACGTTGTACACAGAGGATATTATTTGGTGTTTAACGTTGTACACAGAGGATATTATTTGGTGTTTTACGTCATACACAGAGGATATTATTTGGTGTTTTACGTTGTACACAGAGGATATTATTTGGTGTTTTACGTTGTACACAGAGGATATTATTTGGTGTTTTACGTTGTACACAGAGGATATTATTTGGTGTTTTACGTTGTACACAGAGGATATTATTTGGTGTTTTACGTTGTACACAGAGGATATTATTTGGTGTTTTACGTTGTACACAGAGGATATTATTTGGTGTTTTACGTTGTACACAGAGGATATTATTTGGTGTTTTACGTTGTACACAGAGGATATTATTTGCAGAATTCTGCATGCAGAGTCTCAATTTGGTGTTCCCATTTTGTGAATTCTTGGTTGGTGAGCGGACCCCAGACCTCACAACCATAAAGGGCAATGGGTTCTATAACTGATTCAAGTATTTGTAACCAGATCCTAATTGGTATGTCAAATGTTATGTTCCTTTTGATGGCATAGAAGGCTCTTCTTGCCTTGTCTCTCAGATCATTCACAGCTTTGTGGAAGTTACCTGTGGCGCTGATGTTTAGGCCGAGGTATGTATAGTTTTTTGTGTGCTCTAGGGCAACGGTGTCTAGATGGAATTTGTATTTGTGGTCCTGGCAACTGGACCTTTTTTGGAAAACCATTATTTTTCTCTTAATGATATTTACTGTCAGGGCCAAGGTCTGACAGAATCTGTGCAGAAGATCTAGGTGCTGCTGTAGGCCGTTTTGTGACAGAAACACCAGATCATCATCTGTCACCGGTTGGTGACAGAAGCACCAGATCATCAGCAAACAGTAGACATTTGACTTCAGATTTGAGTAGGGTGAGGCTGGGTGCTGCAGACTGTTCTAGTGTCCTCGCCAATTCGTTGATATATATGTTGAAGAGTGTGAGGCTTAAACTGCATCCCTGTCACACCATACAGCCCTGTGGAAAGAAATGTGTGTGTTTTTTGCCAATTTTAACCACACACTTGTTGTTTATGTACATGAATTTTATAATGTTGTATGTTTTTCCCCTAACCCCACTTTACGTCAATTTGTATAGCAGACCCTCATGCCAAATTGAGTCAAAAGCTTTTTTGAAATCAACAAATCATGAAAAGACATTGCCTTTGTTTTGGTTTGTTTGTTTGTCAATTAGGGTGTGCAGGGTGAATATGTGGTCTGGCGTATGGTAATTTGTTAAAAGCCAATTTGACATTTGCTCAGTACATTGTTTTCACTGAGGAAATGTATGAGTCTGCTTTTAATGATAATGCAGAGGATTTTCCCAAGGTTGCTGTTGACGCATATCCCACAGTAGTTATTGAGGTCAAATGTGTCTCCACTTTTGTGGATTGGGGTGATCAGTCCTTGGTTCCAAATATTGGGGAAGATGCCAGAGCTAAAGATGATGTTTTGTTTGCGCCGACGACGATGGTGGCCTTGCGACTAGCACTTAGGAAACTTTGCGGTATTTCGTTTTTTTTAATGTATTATCTTTTACATTATTAGAGGAGAGGCACTCGAGGAGGCCTGCTGGTTCGACTTAGGAGGCGCGCACATTACCCACCGCTTCCGAGTATATTACTTGCTAATAATGTTCAGTCTTTGGATAACAAAGTTGATGAGCTCAGGGCCAGGATTTCTTTCCAGAGAGACATCAGGGTCTGTAACATACTTTGTTTCACGGAAACATGGCTCTCTCGGGATACTCTGACAGAATCGGTTCAGCCAGAGGGAGTCTCAGTTCATTGCGCAGACAGGAGTAAATATCTCTCCAGGAAGCAGAAGGGCGGAGGTGTGTGTTTCATGATTAACGACTCGTGGTGTAATTGTAGTAACATACAGGAACTCGAGTCCTTCTGTTCACCCGACCCAGAATACCTCACAATCAAATGCAGACCGTATTATCTCCCAAGAGAATTCTCTTTGGTTATAGTCACGGCCGTGTATATCCCCCCTCAAGCCGATACCACGACGGCCCTCAAAGAACTTCACTGGACTTTATGCAAACTGGAAACCACATATCCTGAGGCTGCATTTATTGTAGCTGGGGTTTTTAACAAAACAAATTTGAGGACTAGGCTGCCGAAGTTCTATCAACATATCGACTGTTGTACTCGCGCTGCTAAAACACTGGACCATTGCTATTCGAACTTCCGCGATGCTTACAAGGCCCTCCCCTGTCCTCCTTTCGGCAAATCTGACCATGACTCCATTTTGCTTCTCCCTTCCTATAGGCAGAAACTCAAACAGGAAGTACCCGTGCTAAGGGCTATTCAATGCTGGTCTGACAAATCGGAATCCACGCTTCAGGATTGTTTTGATCACGCGGACTGGAATATGTTCTGGGTAGCTTGCGAAAATAATCTAGACGAATACACCGATACGGTAACTGAGTATATCAGAAAGTGTATAGGAGATGTCGTACCCACTGTGACTATTAAAACCTACCCTAACCAGAAAACGTGGATAGATGGCAGCATTCGCTGAAACTGAAAGCACGAATCACTGCATTTAACCATGGCAAGGTGACTAGGAATATGGCAGAATACAAACAGTGTTATTTATTCCACAAGGCAATCAAACAAGTATAATGTCAGTATAGAGAAAGTGGAGTCGCAATTCAATGGCTCAGACAGGAGACGTATGTGGCAGGGTTTACACACATTCACGAACTACAAAAGGAAAACCAGCCACGTCGCAGAGACCGACGTCTTGCTCCCAGACAAGCTAAACACCTTCTTCGCCCGCTTTGAGGATAACACAGTGCCACCGACGCAGCCCGCTACCAAGGACTGTGGGCTCTCCTTCTTCGTGGCCGACATGAGTAAAACATTTAAACGTGTTAACCCTCGCAAGACTGCCGGCCCAGATGGCATCCCTAGCCGCGTCCTCAGAGCATCCGCAGACCAGCTGGCTGGTGTGTTTACGGACATATTCAATCTCTCCCTATCCCAGTCTGCTGTCCCCACATGCTTCAAGATGGCCATCGTTGTTCCTGTACCCAAGAAACCAAAGGTAACTGAAATAAATGACTATCACCCCGTAGCACTCACCTCTGTCATCATGAAGTGCTTTGAGAGACTAGTCAAGGATCATATCACCTCTGCCTTATCTGTCACCCTAGACCCACTTCAATTTGCTTACAGCCCCAATAGATCCACAGATGATGCAATCGCCACCACACTGCACACTGCCCTATCCCATCTGGACAAGAGGAATACCTACGTCAGAATGCTGTTCATTGATTATCCCTGTCAACTATTTGTCTGTCTTTCCCTGTTCTCTCCTCTCCGCACAGGCCATACAAACGCCTCACACCGCGTGGCTGCTGCCACTCTAATCTGGTGGTCCCTGCGCGCACGACCCACGTGGAGTTCCAGGTCTCCGGAAGCCTCTGGAACTGCCGTTCTGCGGCCAACAAGGCAGAGTTCATCTCAGCCTATGCTACCCTCCAGTCCCTCGACTTCTTGGCGCTGAAGGAAACATGGATTACCACAGAAAAGTCAAATGACACCGCTGGTCCTGCTCACACTGCACTACCCTATGCTTTGACGTCTTTCTCCCCTCTCTCTCCAGATGAAATCTTGCGACTTTATACGGCCGGCCGCCCAACAACCTGCCCGCTTGACCCTATCCCCTCCTCTCTTCTCCAGACCATTTCCGGAGACCTTCTCCCTTACCTCACCTCACTCATCAACTCATCCTTAACCGCTGGCTATGTCCCTTCCGTCTTCAAGAGAGCGAGAGTTGCACCCCTGCTCAAAAAACCTACACTCGATCCCTCCGATGTCAACAACTACAGACCAGTATCCCTTCTTTCCTTTCTCTCCAAAACTCTTGAGCGTGCCGTCTTTTGCCAACTCTCTTGCTATTTCTCTCAGAATTACCTTCTTGATCCAAACCAGTCAGGTTTCAAGACTGGTCATTCAACTGAGACTGCTCTTCTCTTTGTCACGGAGGCTCTCCGCACTGCTAAAGCTAACTCTCTCTCCTCTGCTCTTGTCCTTCTAGACCTGTCTGCTGCCTTTGATACTGTGAACCATCAGATCCTCCTCTCCACCCTCTCCGAGCTGGGCATCTCCGGCGCGGCTCACTCTTGGATTGCGTCCTACCTGACAGGTCGCTCCTACCAGGTGGCATGGCGATTATCTGTCTCCGCACCACATGCTCTCACCACTGGTGTCCCCCAGGGCTC